>NW_020955836.1:19954-298108 GCF_003031625.1 Empidonax traillii
AAAAAGATTAAAAATAATGTATGCTACTGCACACATTACAGCAGTTGAAAAACCTCTTAATGTTTCTGTGTCTGAGACACTGATTATGCCTAACAAAAGTTTAGAGACAGAGCCTGGGGCTGATCCTAAACACTTACAAGATCTATTTGATGTGAGTTGTCCCACAGAAATCAAGATGACAACTGATTATAAATATTTTATATTGTCATCTACCAACGTTTTTTAGCTGTAAAAGCTTTCAATATTGAGCAGTATGCTAATTCTGAGGTACTTTTATGAATGCAACACTGATCCTAGCTGGATCACGTGCAGAAAGTGAAACTAGAGCCTTTGAATTTAACAGAAAAGGCTGTTACTATCTGAGTCACATTCTTAGCTTTATCCACTTGAAAGAATTATTATATTAGGAAATCTCTCTATGCATCTTCTCTTCCTTATCACTGCACAAAACCCAGAATGATGTTGACATAACTGCTTCAACCTAATGGTAGATATTTTAAAAAAACACAAAGCAATGCAACTCTATGATCCAGGAACAAGTTGATATCATATAGTGTTCTATACCAAATAATGATCCACTGTGAAATGTCAGTCATGGACTCACACAGTGAGAAAAAGGTTCACTTCAGTTACTTCCCTGAGACCACAGGCTGAGACTGAACACCTTTGCAGGTACAACAGGTCATCTGGAGAATGCTGACTCATTATTTTGTTCTAATCTTTGTGTTTATTTTTTAAGAACTGCTGCTCAAAGAACTTCATTAGGCTGAATGAAGATTTTGACATTTAAAATTTAAAGAATGGGATTTGAGTACTGATTGTGGTGACCCACTTCTCCTTTTGAGTGTGTTAGTCATTCTGTGACCATTTAAAGACAGTTTTTAATATCAGAAGAGGTACCCTGGAATTCCACACTTTCTAAAGACACATTTATAAAATCTGCCTCTGTCTCTAACATTAAAGATACTAATGGTTACTGAACAGGCAAAGCATGATGACCTTGTGTAAAGGTAGGGAGAGGAAGTTATATTGAATTATGTATACTAAAAACATGACCTAAATTCTTCTCTTTCCTTTTTTGTTGATGACAGCTGATAAAAATATTTTTTTGAAAGTTTATACCCTACTTTTTTTACTTGTTCATGTCTTTTGCTATGTTGAGTCCTGGAGGAGAGGACCACAGCAGCATTCTCTTTCATCTTATCTTGTTCCAATTGCAACTTGAGTCATGTAAGTCTGTATAACTGACCTTTGTATAACATTGCCTTGCAAATTGAAGCCTAAATTATTGTTATGTTTCCCAATTATATGCTGGAAATAAGTTGTGTATTTGAAGAAAAATAATTCCAGGAAAAAGCCCTATCAGAGCTAACAGAGTACTAAAAATATTGTCATTTGTTATGTTAAAATTTTTAACAGGTGGGTCTCAAAGGCAAGTGTATCAGCCCAAACATACCAAGAAATTTATATGGTCATACACACCATATGGTTGCACTCAAGATAATCTGTTCCATAAGCTTCCCTGGCACTGAGGTCAGGCTGACAGGCCTGTGGTTCCCCAGATCCTCCTTCTGACCCTTCTTGTAGATAGACATCGTATTTGCTAACATCCAGTCCATGACTGCTGGTAAATATCTGGAAGTGGCTTGGTGAGCGCTTCCACCAGCTCCTTCAATACCCTTGGGTGGATCCCAGCTGACCCCATAGAATTGTGTGTGTCTAAGTGGTGTACCAAGTCACTGACCATTTGTCCTTGGATTAAGGGGGATTCATTCTGTTCTCCATCCCTGTTTTCCAGCTCAGGGGGCTGCAAACCTGGAGAACAACCGGTCTCAGTATTCCCAGTCTGAGACTCCCACAAACTGAGGCAAAGAAGGCATTAAATACCTCTCCCTTTTCCTCACCCTTCTTCACTATGTTACCCCTTCCGCAACCAATAAAGGTTCTTTTGTTGCTGATGTTGCTAATAGAAACATTTTCATTGTCAGATTAAATTCTAGCTGGGCTATGTTCCTTCTAATTTTCTCCCTGGGTAATGACACAACATCCTTGTAGTCCTCCTGAGCTGCCTGGCTTTTCTTCCAAGTGTCATAAACACTCCTTTTTTCCCTGAGTTCCAGACAAAGCTCTCTGTTCAGGCAGGTCAGTCTACCCCACCAACTCGTCTTTTGGGATATAGATATGGCCTGCTTCTGCACCTTTAAGATTTTCTTCTTGAAGAATGTCTAGCTTTCCTGGACCTTCAGGACTGCCTCCCAGGTACTCTGTTGACCAGGCTCTTAAACAAGAAGTCTGCCCTTCAGAAAACCAAGGTGGCAGTTCTGTTCACTCCTGGCCTCACTTCTCCAAAAGCTGAAAATTCTATCATTTCATTAATGGTATGCCCAAGACATCCTCTAACTATCCAAGATCACCACTTATGACTAACTAACAGGTGCTTGTTTTATAGATGGCACTCTGTGTGGTGGTGTGCTTCTTTGTTCTTTGCTGTGGTCATCAACAACATCTGTTTGGCCAAGTGCCTAGGACCTTCAAGGCTGGTAAGGAAGGGTTTATTTGGACTGGCACTCAGGAATCTTGAGACCGGTACGGAGTAGAAGAAGAATTATTTTTTATTTTTCCAGTTGGCTCACAGGAAATGAATGCATCACCCACTCAGCCACAGAGAATAGCTGTTTGCTTTATATAATAATATAAGTTATGCTAATCACATTACCAGGGGTGGGAAGCAAGGGAATACTGGTGACATTTGGTATCTCCTTGGGCTCTAGGATTGATGAAATCTATTTTCTGCAGTAAGAAAGCACACTTTATAGCAAATTACCATCCCAAACTCTTTACCTTAATCTTATGCCTAAGGTAAAGATTTCTACTTCTTCATTTGGATCATGTTGAGATCAATTTTATACTTTCTTTTGATAGTAGAATCTCCTTTTATTTTCTTCATTGTCTTGCAATTTGTTATCATACCTGAATTTACTACATATGTTCTGTTTTAAATACAGAATGTTTGTTCTTTGTTTTCTTTCTTATTTCTGTAACAGGTTTTATTTGGTTGCTAAAAATCAGATAATCAAAAGATAACACTATCTCGTCTTCGACCATTGCATGTTGTGAACTGATAGTTGCTGCTCATTTCTTAATATGAAATGACTTGTCATAGCCATACATAATATAAATAAAGATTTTATCAGTAAATTTGACAGTGGTTTATAATAGATGGATGACTTCCCTCTTTACTGTACACTGAGACAGGTTAGTATTACTGCTTGTAAATAAGTGATTGTAAGATAATTGATGTCATGTGGTAAAGTGATTTTTTTTCCCTGAAAGAATAAGCATGTGATCATCTTCATTGGAATATGAAATTCATTTGGAAACTTGCTGACTGAGAAAGTTGTTGTAATTGGCTGGATTAACTGCTAATTCTTAAAAAAAAAAAAAAAATACTATGAAAAGACTTTAAAGGTTGCTGGGATGAGGTGGTAGAAAGACAAAATAAAGAATAGTAGTGGGCATTATTTCTGTCCTATTCACTTATCTTGAAAATGAACCAAACATGAGATTATGCTTTTTTGACATTTAATGAGTTGCTAGCATGATTGAGAGTCTATGTACCTTTTTTACCATCTTTACTGAATGAGGAAATCTGCCAAAATTTGTCATATAAATCACATTTAAGGCATAAAACATAATATTTGCTCCTTCGAGATTTTTGTTGAAAAGACCGAAAGGATTATGTCTGAAGGAGGTCTTCAGACTTCTGCAATTTCAGCAGTTATTTAACAGTGTTGTGTACTTTATCGTGCTTCTGACTCCTGCTAAGAAGATGTGCATTTGATTTCTTCCTATTAGGCTCATGAACAGTATAGGAAAAATGTCAAATTTACAACGATAAGATTCATTTAGTTGGGTACACAATCATTCATCTTAATTACGTCTGACACCTTCACCATTATAAAATCAGTTTCCCAGAAGAAGAGAAACTCACACTCTGTCTCCTTTAGGAATCCTTCATTGAAGGAGACTAGTTATTTCAGTCCTCTGAGGAAGCTAATAGTGTAGTCGAAGGATCATGAAAAAAAGAATAATGGCTCGTATTCATCAAGAACAGGGAAATACCACACTGCCATGCCTGGTAACCAGAACTCCTAACGCTGCTTTTTGGAGGGCAGTGGATTATAGTACATAAGATTTTGAAGCAGGACATTCTAATAAAAGACAATTCTTTTATATCTTTTTTGCCTTCATTGAAATAAATGATAGCTTGTCACTGCACTCAGTGAGAAACTAAATTAGGTAATTTTTTTTTTTTATTTTCCATAATGCATTATTTATTTATATTATGCAAAGGTAAAGAGATACTGAAACCACAAAAAAAGCCACTCTAAGCATTATGATCATCTGCATATACTAGTTGTAAACAAATTAAGATGCCTTAACATATATATATATGTACTAAAATACATTTTTACTTTGATAAACAAGTAATTATATAAAATTAAATAATTATTATTTGAAGCATCAGTAATGTAGAATTTTCACATTATATTACTTAGAGAATAAATATTTCATTATTCACAAAAGGATAAGTAAAACTGTTGAATCAGATGCCATATCAGATGAGGCACTAAACATGGTCTCTGTTTTTCAAATGGTCTTTTCCTCTCAAAGATAATAATACAGGAGGATGTAAGAACTTAATTTTAAAATTCCACAATTTGTGGAGGGTAGAAGTTTAAATTTAAAAATGAATCTTAATAAATCCTCTTATATAAGTACATAAATAAGATTTATAACCATTAGGCTACAAAATCTCTGTAAAAGTAGCACATCCCTCAAAACTGCTTCAACAAAAAACAGTGTTCAGAAGAGTATTAGGGTTGGGGTATAAAAAGGTTACCTTTATGTACTATCCTCAGCTAAGAGGACACCATTGCTGAATCTACATCTTATGAGACCATCTCAAACTAAAAGAAAAATATCTCCTGCTTTTATCTTTCTCTGTTTAATATTTCTTCAGAATGAAACGTTGACTGATTTATTCAGGAGGTGTAAATGAGAAGCAAATACTTTTGATTTTTAAGAGATGGAGTGGTTCTGAAATGACAGAAAGTTGAAGCTAAATATGCCTCACTATCCTCTGAGTAGATTAAGCATTTTTCATTCTGTCCATTATCTCTATGCTTTTTGAGGCAAGGACCTTCTATCGACATGTAAACAAAGTAAAGTTTCGTAGATCGATTTGAGGAAAAATCCTTGTAGTAGGTTTGAGAATGATGATGATGATGCAGCTAAGACAGAGGCTCTGAACAAATTCAGTGCCCTAGTATAGACAACTGTAATCAGAGGATTGGATTACATTTCAGTAACAATGCTGGCATAGTAGTTGCCAGTGAGATCGTAACTGCTTCATTACCCATGCTTGACCCCTTGTGATGAATGTGCTGAGCTATTGTCAGATGACAGATTCAGATGGCAAGGGAACGAGCAAATTAATTACTTTCCTAAATTATATTTATCATCAGAATTGTAATGAAAAATAAAAAGTGCCACTGGGGTTGAAAAAGCCCAAACTAAGTGCCAAATTCTGATATACTGTCAATTGAGTTGCTCTAGCTTCATAGTGAACTAAAATGTGAATTTTTCCTGAGACATTTAGAAATTTAAATGTTTGACTTTCTTCACACATGACAATTCTAATCAATAGCTCTATTGTGATGTGCAAAACATTATTTCTAAAGATAGGCTTATTTAATGAGCACTTACCTGGTTAGTTTTTCTTGAAGTCAAAACAGAGCTTCATTCAAGCATTGCCAAAACATTTAGATAGCTTTGAATTAATTTTACATTTTCTTTTTTAAATAGTCTAACTTAGAAAAAAGATATGTTTTAAATACTTTTCAAATTAAATGGGATTTTTCCTGATTATTAAAAAATTTACATTTTACTCTAATAATCTTTTACTATTTTTCTTTACATAAGTGAGTAATTTGTTGTAATTAAGTTACTCGCCATAAGGGAGTAACTTCCCATAAGTGAGTTTTAGTATTAAACTTAAAATGTCAACTATTGTAGCTGTTTCCAGTGCTCCATTGGTACTTTGAATGGCTAATATGCAAACTTACAGGAAGTAAATCTTATCCTTAAGCTGTCCAAGAAGATTTAAAATCCCTCAACCCCCCTCCCAACAAACAAGAAAAAGAAAAAAAACCCAAAACCCAAATGAGCATATAATAATCAGAAAATTTGAGTTAAGAATTAGTCTGGTTGGAAATAATAACTTTAGGAAGCTATGGACAGGCAAGTGATTGTATATAAACTGTTGAAATCTAGATTATTATCAAGCTAAATCTAAAAGTGTTCTTTAACTATGTCCCAACCCTCTGTCTAAAATGCATAAACTCCATTTCATCTTCTTTCTGCATGGGCAAACCTAGGTTCCTGTGAAAGGAAAAGTCTGACAGAAAGTCAGTGCTATTACATCCAGCTTATCCCTCAAAATAAATGACCACAAGTACTACTCAGAAAAAACCAGCAGTGTAGATAGTAAGTTTATCTTTCTTCACTGGAACTACATGGATTCTGGACAATTGCTTTAGATGACTTCAGTGGGACTAAAGCTAAGTGGGATGTGTTATATTTAGATGCTCGGTTTGTGGCGAGCTCAAGACACGGGAAGTTTATTCTCCACTTATTTAAGCTCCAGTTTCCCATCTCTATACTGTCTTTTGTCTTCATATTACCAACTATTCAAGAAAAAGTTCATTTTATTGCATATTAACATGGTACATGAAAGAATCAAGGCTCAGTCTTGATAAAAACCTTGGTGCACAACAGTTCAAAGATTGATTAGTCAAAAGTAAATGAATGTTGCAAAACTTAGGTTTGATTACCAAATAGCCCACTAAAAAGTGCATGTTCAAGATGCAAGTTTTTATTAATAAGAAATTCAACAATGTATCAGACAACTTAATTCTTGTTTTCTCATTTTGTAAGAAATTGAACCTGCCAAGATTTAATTACATGTATAGCTTAACACCTTCTGGAGACACTCTATTTCTTTCTAATGAATCAGTGGACACTTAGCATATGCTACCCTGTGTGTCAAAGCTGGTGTCTCTTTTGTCCTTCTTCTGCCTTGTAGAGTATAGATTACCTTGGCTTTTCTCTTTAAAAGACTGGAACAAAACTGATCTAGAGAGATAGTCTGTGATTAACAGCAGAGAGGAAAATGTTCATTTGCAAATATACTGGTGAGGATTTATGTACCTTTAGATTAATAATACCTTGCATATTGCAAGCTATTAGAAATCTGAAACCCAATAAGATATTTGTGAAACAATTCTCCCCTAGAATGTGTAATAAAATCTTAATTTGAATCTCTGACTAGACAGAATCAAAGTTACATTTATGTCTCTGCACTGAGGCTCCTGAAGGTTCCATTAAGGTTTCACTTCACCTAATAATGTCATGTTATGTATTAAACTTTAATTGTCGCTCTTTTACGCTTGCTTGCTCCACTTAGGGAGTTAAGAATCTCTTTTTTTTTGTTATAGGTAGGAAACGTACTACACAAATACAAATGCAGCTCCTCTGAGAACAGGTTTGATGAGACATACAATGATATACAGGTGAAATGCAAAACTAATGCATACCAGGCAATCTGGTAGATGAAGAACAGAAGTAGTTGCTACATGCAAAAATATAGAATAGGAGAAGAAATCTCCTATCCAAACTGGCTTTTGGAAATTAATTCTTACCTTACATACCTTGCAAAGAAGTCCACAAGTTTGTTAATAGGGTCAATCGCATTGAAATGTATTGTTAGATTACCAAAAGGCTTTTGACAGGGAGATAAGCTCAGAAAAACTTTAGATGAGAATGAAAGTCCTTGCATGGTTAAGAAATAGAAAATAGTATGCATAGGTAAGTGATCAATTTTCATAGTGGAGAGAGTTCACATGGGAGATCCACACCAAACTGTGCAAGATATGCTGATGTGACCTTTGACAACAGTGAAATGACAAATTTTCTGATATTACTGTGTTATTCATTAGAGCAAGTACAAGGACTGTCTGTGAATTTGTCAGAAGTCCTTACAATATTGGTGGGCAA
The DNA here is from genome assembly GCF_003031625.1 of Empidonax traillii. Taxonomy (NCBI): domain Eukaryota; kingdom Metazoa; phylum Chordata; class Aves; order Passeriformes; family Tyrannidae; genus Empidonax; species Empidonax traillii. Next base: position 28,073 of record NW_020955836.1, read on the forward strand.
TAGATTCATTAAAACAAAATATATGAATAAAGAAGCTTATCATGTTACATAAAGAATTATATGCTCTGAGCTGACCACTGTGATTCAGTCTGAAATCTGGGCGTTAAGATAAATTGTTCCATATGAACGTTTGTTCAGTATTTTTTAGAAGTAGAAAACAAGCAAACCATCATAATGTCAAGGATTATTTGGAAGTAATAGAGAACTATTATAGTAGACTATAAAGAATTGAGTCACTATATGAATGTATATGCTGGATTTCTAAATGTCAGAAAGTATATTGCAATGGAAAGCTTCAGAAAAAGGAAAATAAAGGAAACACATGAAATCAATCTGTGTGAGGAATGACTAAGCCACAGCTAAATAAACTTCGACTCTTTATTATAAGCAAAATATGAGTAAAGGAGAACTTGACAGAGGTTTATAGGATCAAGAGGGGCATGAAAAATGTGGGCAAGGGGGCAAGGAGGATATGGATTGATTTTCTGTTGTTTTTATCAACACATGATTGAAGAGACATTAGGTGAAGTCAGGAGGAGACAGGCTAAAACATGGGAACATGATGCTTCAAGCAATGGGTTATCAAGCTGTCTTCAGTCTACAAAACTGTACCTGTTAAAGTTTAACAAGTTTGGCAGAGTCTGACAATTAATGGAAGAAAAATCGCAGAGCCTCTGAGGTTGGAAGGAATCCCTGGATATTATCTAGTTTAACATCCTTCCTCAATCATGGTCAGCTGTCATAAGTTGTTCCATGTCTCCACAGATGAAGCCTTCACAACCTGTTTGGACAATCTGCTCCTGTATTTGATCACCCTCACAGTGTTTTCTTTTTCTTATGCTTAAATTCAGTACCTGATCATTGTGTATTGTCCTGTCACTGAATAACCCTGGGGAGAGTCTGAATCTATCTTTTTTACCTCCTTCCAGCACATATTTGCACACATTGATAAGAATATGTACGAATGACATCTTGTGAGACACTGAAATAGTTTATAGCTTAAGCATTGTTAAAATCACTGAAGGACTTTTGTCCACTGTACTGAATTGTGGAAAGAAGCAACTGCTCACTGAAGCCTACCTCGCCCTGAATATCCATACTGATTTGGACTGTGATAGGAACTTGCGATAAGATAAAGGTGGTAATTGTGCCCAATTATCCTAGGAGAAGAATGTATCCAAAAATGTGAAAGATTGGAATGCTGATGTCTCAGACAATCAAGGTGAGAACTGATAATGTGCAAAGTAACAGCCCAGATGCTGAGGATGTGCACACTAGACACCTCAGGCTACCAGCTGGGTGTTGATCAAGATAAGGAAATAGGCAAGACTAGTGTTTCTTTGTCCTTACACAAGTGACTCAGCTGTGATAAATCCCCTCTGGTGAAGCATCAGGAAAATTCACACATAGCCTAAAGATATTCATCTCTGCTGATGGGCCATAATGAACTGAACGCTGATGTAACAGGCAGCTGTCTTAGTAGGTGTCAAAGACTCACAACATGTCCCGTGATTCAGTATTACATCATCCATTGTAAAATTCCCTACCCCAGGGGAGGCAATAGAGGCATTTCTACCTAGCCAAAACCCAATAAAAGACACAACAGACTTTGCTCAACACACCTGGGTTTCCCCTGACATGGGCTTCTTCCCCTACCACACAGGGCTTCCCTCAACAGATCCAGACTGCAACCATCATTTTGACAAGAATGGGATTCTGACCACCAAGAAGACCACAAAAAGAGGATCAATATGATGCTGTCAGAATCCAAGGAGTGGTGATATAATTTCTTCTCTCTGTCTCTCTGTCAATCTCTTTCTCTCTCTCTCTCTCTCTCTTGCTTCTAATTTTTTGGAGGATACTTGCTTCTGCTTGGATAAAAATGCCCAGAAAAGTAATTTGTGTGTATGTTAAGGTCTAGTTTAGACTGGCACAGAAGTTTCAACATGTACCTGTATGAGTCCTAATTCAGAAGGAATCATTGAATTGCCATGGCTAACTAGCTGATTGTTCTTCAAGGGAAAAGTGCTTGTCATCAGAACCTTGACCAAAAACATAATAAAGGCAAATAAATGGACTATGTAGATCTCATCTTGCTACTTAAACTCTTTACTTGCTTTGAGTCAGTTCATAAAATACTTCAGACTAACCAGAGATAAATAGTTATATTTGTTATTCTTTCTGTAGTGCAGTGAGAATTTATAAGAACAAAAGGAGGAAAAAAATCCCACAAACAACCCCCTTTAACATACTCAAGTTTAGAAATCTCAGATATGTTTGGAATGGTACATACATGTTCTGACATTATTATAACATAACATCTGCACTGTGGAATCTCTGTATAATCAATGAAACAAGACTGGCGTGTAATTGAAGGGTAGAAACATGACAGTAGGAAAGAGAAGAGATTGTTTTGGTGTAAATTGGATAATCTTGAACAAAGGAAAGTGTAGACTGATTATAGGGAAACATTCCAGAACACACAACACCTTTTCAGAATGCAAAATAGCCTGTCTAGACAGGTGGCACCTACTCTATATTTGAGGTTTTAAAAGCTAACTTGAGCAAAACATTCCTAACACACACTTTAAAGAAACCAGTAATAGCAGAAAGATGGAGAAGTCAATAAGAAGTCAGAAAATGGAACTTGGTTAGTTCCAATCCTGATATATTCTAAATGAAAACTCTCCTCCCTGAGAGAGTACAATAAAAAAGAACACATGGGAGACAGGAACCTCAGCTGTTAGGTTGCCTTGTCAGTAGTCACTATACTTGTGCAAAACCATGTCCAGAGGGAAAAAAAAATCAGAAAGTCTTGATTTCAGTCATTTCACCACAATTCCGCTTTCCATAAATTTGATTGCACTGAGACAATGTAAAAAAAAAGGAAAAAAAAAATCCTCACCCAAAACAAACAAAGCCAAGCCCTCACTGGTTTTACCTGTCTTGTGTCCTTCCTGAGATGCTCGAACAGCAAAACATGCCTGCACTTCTTCTCTGTTGATTTCAGTGATCTGACTTTTGATTTTAAGGTTAGCTGCCCATCATCATTTAAATATATTTCTCATTACCATTTCAATCATGTTAAAACAATCCTGCTGACTGGATATTTTGATATTATTTAGTGCAAGTCCCCTGGGATGCAGTAAGTAGGAGTGGGAGTGTACATTCTATTTTTAGAGTGCATTTTCTATATGAGTCACTTCACTTTGTGACACAAAATTTATAAAATAACATTTGCATTTTGCCTGCTTTTGGGAAGGTCAAAGTATGAGAATTCTTTATTACCTATCCTGTTACTTAAAAAGTATTGCAATTTTTAGATAATATATCAAAATTCTTCTTTTCATTTACCTGAACAAAACAAAAAGGAAAAATTCAATGAAATCTTTTTTTTATTTTAATAATGAAAAATTCTTTATTTGAATAAAGCTGCTTCTGTCTGTTACAAACCAGACAAATCAAAATGACAAGTAATTGGCAAATTATACCATTCAACAATTTAGCAAGAAGATTGTCAGTTATTTCACAAAGAGGAAATGGTTACTTTGGAGATTATTATTCTATATTATTGTCATATAGTCACATCTCTTGTTGCAAATTACTTATTGGGACAAAAAATGTAAAAATGTTCCTTCTTAACTCACTCTTTTGCTAGTCAGGATTGTGTAATCTTGCGCTAGATTTTGAAATTTGTGATCAAAAACAGGCTAATATCACTCTATAAATTTAAATATTTATCATCACAATTTTCTTTGTGTATATAATCTAATCTACAATAGAGAAGAAATGATAGCAATTTTTCTCATTATATAGATCTTAAATAAGAGAAATATAAAATTTATTTAAATATTTGAATTAAAAAACTTTTAGACTAGAAATATAAAAACCACTACAGAGTCAAATTTAATACAATCTCAAAATTGTTTTGCTCAATTTCAACTTTCATTTAAATGTTTAATTGTACTAATGATCTGCTTTCAAAGCAAATACAATTGCATTTAAAAATAGACAACAGGAAAAGAATGCTTAACTGATGATCTGTGTTTGTACTTACTGGCCACTACGCCAGCTTTAGCTTATTATTTTTGTAATTGATTTTATAGAACTGAAAATGCAAGAGCATAGAAAGAGGCCTTTCATATACAGAGCTTATTGAAATAACTATTTCTTTCTGTTATGTGGATATCAAATATGAAAAAAACCCAGCTATTCACTTCTTAAATGTATTCACAGTTAGGGTTTGAAAGGACCCCTGAAAATCATCTAATCCAAGCTCCCTGCCAAGACAGGAGCGCCTAGAGCAGGTTACACAGGGACACCTCCAGAGAGGGAGATTTCATGACCTCTCTGGGCACCCTGTTCCATTGTTCAACCACCATCAATATAAAGAAGTTCTTCCTCATATTGAGGTGGAACTTCTTGTGTTTTAGTTTATGGTCCTTGTTCTTTTACTGGGCACCACTGGAAAAAGTCTGGCACTACCCTCTTGGAACCCTCCTTTGAGATATTTAGATGCATTGATGAAATCCCATCTCTATCTTTTCTTCTCTAGACTCAACAGAGTGATATTAATGATAGTTTAGATTGTAAAGAATAATTTCCTGTCTGAACTGAAAACCTTTAAGCCAAGTTTTAGCTCAGGGTTACTTTTGTTATTTTTGTTATTCTTCTGGGAAGAATGTCAATGTTATTTTTATTTATAAACTTTGGGAAAAGGAATGAGATACACAAGGATGTACACCTAAGTTAGATTCAATGCAGCTAAGATTAGGGATTTTGCTTAAATGTGTAAGTAGAGCAATAAAATTTAGGAGAATTTAATTCAGGTCCCGTATTTTTAATTATGAGAATATAAAACTTTCAGAATAACATTATTCACTTAGAGAAAGGACAAGCAATTTTTTCTTTATTTCAAGCAACAAACTTTCCTGTATTAACTCTATGGTGAGAACTGCATATATGGCAACAGCATATATGTATATATGTATATATCTATATATATATATATATATATATATATATTTTGGTTTGGTTTGGTTTTTTTTCTATTTGTTTGTGTGTGGAGGTGAATGGATTGGTCAAGTTTCTCCTTCCAATTCCATTTGTACTAAGTTGGTTACTTTCCTAAAGCTTTATCTACTGATACCCTTCCAAAATTTGAAAGTTTGAAAGCACAGCTTTTGAGATAAAATATTTTTCATGCTGTGGTTTGGCAGTTGGTAGTCTAGATTTACCTCTCTTCGTAAAGCAGAGTAGTGTTGATTCATAAAATAGATAATGAAACTGAAAAAAAAAATCACTGTTGAGATAACCTTATTATTTCTTTCTACATATCTAGTGATTTTCAATTCCTGAGGCCATTACACTTTCTCTGAATTAGTCTTTGGAGATAGTCTTTGTCTGTTTCTTACCAATCTTATTGAAGATTGGGCTATGTTTTGTATGTAACTGTATGGTAACTAATAGCTTTTCCTGATGTATTGATACAGAATGCTATCAAATAAATAAATGAATATTCAGAATTTTCCTTACAGAGTTGTCTGTTGCAACTAGGATGTTGCAATATGCACATACAGGTCCCAGTATGGTAGGGCATTGATTTGCCTTATAAAAGGGCTTTGAGAAACCAATGAGAACCAGTGAACTTTAGCCTTTTGTGGAGTTACTTTAACATATGTGAAAGTCTGGTCCAGTAAGATATGCTCCATCATCCAGGGGTTTCAATAGCAGTCCAGTCAGTTTTAAGCTTTGTTTAGTCAATAAACAAAGTACTGATTAAAAGATAGATTTCGTATTTTGTGAAGTAATGCAGTATTGGATAATAACAGGTTCCTGCTGTAAGATGTTGATGAGGGTATCACTTTACCTTTAAACTGAATTTCCTTAATGTGACTTCTTTGAAGTAAGTGTAATTTTATATCTTTCATATAATTGCAACAATAAACTGTTGGATATAAATATGAACCTAAACACAATCATAGTAGATGTAAAATGTTTGCCATTAATGACCCATGGACAAATATCAATGAGCTCAATGAGCTGTAAGTCAATATTGGTTTTATATTCATTAGATAATAGCATTTCACAGACATTGTGTTGAGCACTAAACTGTGATACTTGCTGAATAACATTAATGGCTTATACTTAAAGACTATATGACAGAGCTCCCATTTAAAATTGAGCTTAGTTGTGCTTTGCTACATCATAGACACAGAGTAAATTTTGTGTTACTGAAACCCAGCAGAATGTATACAACCATAAGACTATATTGCACCATTTTAATGTTGATTGCTCAATAATTTACTTATCCAGACAGAACTGTATTTTGTGTCTTAAATCTCGAGCAGGGAAAAAAAAAAGTGTGGATGGTGTAATTTCAGTAGGCTATGGTGCAACAGAAACATGTTTGAGTTTCAACAGTGGACACAGATACTTCTTTTTTAATGAACATATCTCATTTAGTGTAAGACGTATATTTAGTGTATTACATATGTTTTTCAGAAATAATGACAGAATGTTCTGGGTCTTTAATGGTCAAGGAAATATGACAGAAGAGCACAAAGCAGCACTCTGTAGTGCTATATTGGATATCCTCATTTCTAAAGATAAGAATGCTTCTTTTTTTATATATATAGTTTCTTTCCTTAGCTTGTTTAACTCTGTTTTAAATTACTGTTGTTATTTTGCTTTTACAGCATGCTACCTAATGATGCTTGGTCTTCTTCTGTTGTATTTCCTTGATCTGGTTATAAAAGGAAATTGAGATTTTTCAAGCAGGACTTTCCCCTTCTGAACCTATACTAGCTGTGACCAATGACTGCTCTTTTACAATCCCAAATCATGGTTTAACACAGTTTAAGTATGACTAAACCCAAAAGATTACTTTGATGATGTTGCTATATTAGATATCTTAATTCCTAAACCAAAGAATACTCCCTTTTAATATATATATAAAATATATTTATATTTATATTTATATTTATATTTATATTTATATTTATATTTATATTTATATATAATTGGTGTCTTTCTCAAGTTTGTTTTAATTTAAATTAATATGTATCTTGCTTGTACTTACCAGTATAGAAGATCATTCTAGAACTTTTACTTTTTTTTTTTTTTTTTTTTTTTTTTTTTTTTTTTTTTTTTTTTTTTTTTTTTTTAGTAGAGAACCATTTTCAGTCTTCATTTTCTTATAGACATTTTTTTGCTTTTCATCCTAGAAATATATCACAGAATCACAAAATGGTTGAGGTTGGAAGAAACCTCTGCAGCCCGTCTTATCCAACCCTTTTGCTCCAGTAGGGCCACCTAGAGCAGTTTACCCAGGGCCATGCCCAGGTAGTTTTTTTAAATTTCCAAGGGGAAAAACTCAACCTCTCTCATCAACCCATTCCAGTCCTTAATCATCATTACAGTCAAAAAATATTTCCTTATGTTCAGAGAACACCTCTCATGTTTCACTTCAAGCCCATTGCCTCTTGTTCTGTCACTGAGCTCCATGGAAAAAGAGCCTGTCTTCATCTTCTTACTCCTTCCCTTTAGGTATTTATATGCATTGACAGGATCTCCTCTTTCTCCAGTGAGAAATAAATATACCTGACTAGACTTTGTAGAGAGGATTTGTCCCATCTGAGTATTTCTTTGTTGTGATAAAAAAGCAGAGACATTTTAATGTCTCTTCTTCAAAGAAATAGTCACTATATCTTCCCAGCAGAAATTTTTCATGCATGTTCCATAAATCTAGGCTATCAAACATGTGCAAAATATTTCCAGTAAGAGCTGTTTGATCATTTAATCTTTGAGTGGTTTTAATAATTATTTTTCTTCATTCAAAAGCATTGGCTATAAACTCCCTCCTGATACTTATCTAATCTGTTCTTAAATGTTCTTAAAAAGTATCCCGTCCCAGTCTTCTCAACAGGTTACTAGTCTTTCCACTCAGTGACAGGAAGTTCTGTGGTTCACCATGTCCAGTGTTATAGAAAGTTAAAACTGTCTATAAAGTAGATTAAATTATCCTTTACCTTATCCACAGATAAGTGAATCCTTTCTTACTCTTGTGCAGGTCAGTGTAATTTATGCCTGCTTGCGAGCTTGTGTTACCACCTCAGTAGGTCAGCAGTTAATACGCACTACAGAAACTTTAAACCTAGAGAAATTTTTATTTCTTTATTAATTGATCCTATATTTGAACAATGGTCCCTCTACTTGATACATCAAGTCAAAATATTAATAGATTGAAGAAATACTTACAGGGCATGCCTTTTAATGATGTAATTATTTCAGAAGGGATGTATGCATTACATACATTATGAAAATATTACATACAATATGAAAATATTACATACATTATGAAAATAATTTCATACATTATGAAAATAACAGCAACAGGACAACTATATTCTTATATTTTCATGTTTGACCACTCCAGTTTATGCATTGCAATGTCTCTTTGCTTTTTTAGACCAGAAAAATGGAATCCAAAGCTGAAAATAGTTGATATTTTAAGTGTTATTTTATTGATGGTATAATAATATATTAGTGATTCTAAGGCAAGCAGTTGGTACACTCTAATAAAGAGTAGTTTAAATTTAATATTAGAGGACTTTATCTAAGTACATGGAGAAAATTATGTCTTCTTTTTGCAAAAGAATTAAAAGAGGAAAATGTCAGAATAAGTAGTTTAATTACAAATTCAAAATGACTATCACGTTGCAGCATTTTCCCAGCTTTTTTCAGTACTTTGTCAACTATTGTCACTTGTTCCTTTTCCTCATACTGTATATTACCTTACAGTCTTCATTTCTATTGTTAGATAAGGACTGAATCTGTTCAGGGTCTGAAACTACCTCATGTGAGCTGGATTATTTTTACTCTGTTTCTTTTGTTTAGGTGCAGGTCTTGATTTTAGAGGGAATATATTAGGTTGTAACACTGTGAAAAAGCAAGTCAATGTATTATACACCTCACTGTTTAGGATAATTTCTCTGATCCTTAGAGATGAGAAAAAAACCCCATGAAATATTTCATTTTTAGAACTACCATGTAGGGGTTTTTTAAGGTTAATGGAAACACTAAGCTTGAGACTTTTCATCTGTGCTGTGGCTCATCTATCTTTTCTCTCTGTCTTCTTTCTTATTCATATCTTCCTACTGAAAGTATTTCCCTTGCTTAAAATAAAATTTTAAAAGTAATCTCACTGATACATTGTTTTTTTCTTTATTCAACTCATATGTCTCAGGTGTTACACACACACATTTTAAAAAGGTGTAATATTGATGAGGGGTAAGTAGGTGCTTAGTCCTCATCTTTATTTATTAAGCAGTGCAAAGATTTGGGATAGGGCTGCATCTTAATAAGATTTTAGGCTAGTTTCTTGTGCAGTTTCAGCCTTAGGTGACTTGCATTCTCCCAAAGGATTCTGAGCATGGCTTGTGAGTAGGCTATGTCCATGAATCATTCTCAAAAGGTAATTTGCATGTGGCCATCTCGATCTGGAGGGTAAGGAAGTTTAACACAACGGCTGTAAGCTGTTTCTAGGCTTGTAGGTCAGAATATAGTCTTGGAACTGTTTACGAGTGTAGATTTTTATCCCATCCATTCCCACCCCCCCTCAAACTATGCATACGTCTCAAATATGCTTCCTAACAAAACTGCTCCTATTGTTCCAAGGACAACTATATTCCTCTGAAAGGTATGTATACTTCCTTCTTCTGTTTTACCTCTGAAGTCATATTACAATCTACCTAATCACACACAATACAGGGGTACATGAATGTGATTCTTTCTCTATCCCAGGTCAAATCCTTTCACTAACTTATCAGGAGAACATTTGTCTGAGGTCACATATAAGATCATTCCATTTCCTAAGCAAAAGAATTCCCATGTCCAAGAAGTTCCATCTCAAATCCAACTAGTTGGTTATTAGTTCTCCCCAGTTTTTTTTTGTTTTTGTTTTTGTTTTTGTTTTTGTTTTGTTTTTGTTTTTTAAACCAGAGGTTCAACTTTCACGTACCATAGACTGGATCCTCTTATAGAAAAAATATCTTCCCAGAGCTGAGGATCAGGAACTTTTTTTTTTTTTACTGAAGATTCTATTAAACTCACTGCACTTTCTGTGTAGAGTTGTTGTCAAGTGATAATATCTAAACATCACTAAGTTTAAAAACACTGTTATTTTCTTTTCTTTATAAGTCAAGAAGAAGCAGTGTCTTTATTATTCTATATTTTCTACATAATAACACTAACTTTGTGTAATCATAGCACACCAAAGATTTCAAACCAATAAAAAATGATACTTCAGTGTAAGAATCTGATATTGAAAAACTGTTCCATTTTTACTGATTAGAATTTTATTTTTGCTCTCTCCACAGAAAATCAGCCCTGACATTATTATTATGCTTTCTTTTTTTTTTTCTACTTTTCATGGAATAGTATGATACTTATTTCATTTAAATATATTTAATTGTATTAGATGACAGATGAGAAGGTGGGAGACATGATATTATCCTCTACTGCCTGAGAACTGTTTTAGGATACAGGAAGCTACCAGAGTATCTTTCAAAAGGGGAAAGTCCTATGCAAATGGCACAGAGAAGAACAAATTGTTCCTTGAAAGAATACATGTGTGTGGAGACAAGTTCCTGTACCTCTTAACCAGGTTTACTCTCATGGAGTAGAGGTACTTCTACTTTTTGTGCTTCAATCCTGCAATATGTCTATCTGGGTTTTTTAATAAATGACAGAGGAAAAGGGATTTTCCAGGCAACAGTTGTCTCTCTATTTTCTTATGTTTCCTAAAATAATCCAAGATTTTCAATTCTTCCTGGTATATCTGGAACTCTTTCAAACACTCTGTCCTTGACACTGTTTTGTTTTATGATGATAATAATGATTATGTCTTGGTGATGCAGTCTCAAACAACCAAACGTTTATCTCTTCGCCAACCATTATCTCTCCCAAAATATGTGCTGTGCAGCAGATGTAATGGTAGAATAGAAACAGATAGAGGAGAAACTATAAAATAATGTTGTCTTGCTTTCAGGTTGTCTGCTCATCATCTGCTGAAGAAAGCTAAGATTGACAGTGATAGTAAATATACATTTAACAACTAGCCTTTTAGAGGACAACTGTAACAGATTTGAATTGCTCCACAACAGTGCACCTGCCAGTGTCTGTAGTGTTTGTACTCACAGTGAGGCCTAATGGCCATTTGTTATCTTTGGAAGGATGGACTGTTCTTTTGCATAGGACAATGAAGTTGGAACCAGTCTTCTTTTAGCAAGGACAATGAACCATGAAATTGGGCAAAGAGAGCAGTGAATCAGTGTAGCTCATACAGGAACAAAGAGCCCAGTATTGGATAGCAAAACTGTGATTTTTTTTTTTTTATATTCATCCTTTCTGTTGCCTGCTCTGCCTGTGGGCATTGTTGTTTTTCAAATGTTTTACATGCATTATATCAAAAACTTTAAGGATTTTTACATCTGAAATCTTGACTGATAGCTGTGTTATAATTGTTCTGTAGCAGGAAAGAAACAATACATGAAGAAACAGTACATAAAGAAATATTATATTACTGTTCCCTTGGGATCTTGGACCCCCTACCTGTTTGGATAGTCATTCATATTTGGCCCTCTCTCATCTAGTATCTCTATATCTGTCCTTATGTTTTCTCCACACCATCTTTTTTTTTTGAGACACGTAGCTCCCAATTCCCAATGGCTTTTCAGTTCCACTATTTCTGTTTACTGCAGGAAAGTATAAGGTTAAGTGTTTTCCAGAATCTGGAAACAGAGAAGCCAGATGGCCATTTGAGCAGAGAGAGCATCTGATGGCTACCTGCCTATCTGCTAGCTGTAGAAAGTGACTCCAGTGTGCTATACTGGATACTCAGTGGAGCAGAGCTTTGACACCAGAATGAGGTACCAGATGAGAAGCTGACAAAACCAATAATAACAGAAATTTGTCCAATATGTCCTATTTCCTCAAGTGAAAATAAAAAATCAGAAAAGATTGACCATTTGTTGAGACCCAAAAGCAGTATGGATGTTGCTTTCATTTTATTACTAGTTTTACTACTGAGATTCATCATCTGACTTCTCATATGTCTCTGCTTTTGCTCAGTTATGGTGCTCTTTGGGTTGATTTAGCTTTCAAATGAACCAAAAGAAGAAGAATTTATATTCTTAGAATTAATGACATTTTTCAGAAATTATAGGTTGACAGTAAACCATCAGCAATGAAGACGGGACACCTATCTTCAAAGGCAAAAGTAGGTTTTCCCTTTAAGGATGATAATTTATACCTAGAAGAAAAATCTAGGAAAAATCATGGTATTTTATACACACCTATATAAATATGGTAGGCCTTTACCATCTTAATCTTTTTTTTGTGTTATGCCTACTTTTGAACAAGTCTAAAAGGGTTGACTTTCTGATTTCTTTCAAGTTTTGTTGTTTGTGTTTTGGTTTGCTTTTTTCCTGCGTTATCTTTTTTTTTTGAGTTAAATTATCAGTATCATTGATAATACCTACTAATAACAAATTTTATTTTGCTTACACTCCTGATGACTAAGGGCATTACTGAGATTCCTGAGACCTGAAGAGGTAAAATTGGCTTGATTCAGTGTTTTCTACTTAAATACATAATTAAAACTATCACTTTCATTCATGTTTATTTTTTGCATAATTCTTGGAGCATAACCAAAACAGTTGCACATAACTGAAGGGACAGTCTTTCTGGATATCGGATCACAACCAAAAGTAGGAAAAAGGGAGGACTTTCTTTTTGAATCAGAAGAATAAAATTCTTTTAGCAGTTTCTCCAGAGTTTCTTCATTAAATATTCCTTCTGGTAGATCTTGAAGAAAACATGACATAAATTTTGGAAGAAAAATAAACAAAAGAAAACCATTTCATGGATTCACAGTGAGCAGTGGGAAGACAGTACTGAATGAAACTAAATTAGATTTAATATGGTGTCTGACATAAATACATTTTTCTGTTTATCATTAGTGGGGACACCATCTGTGTTAATAGAAGATGGTGTATTAAACACTGCTACATATATTTGGGAGGCAGCATATACCAGCATGGAAAAGGGTTCCATCTTACTGTCATCTATCACAGTTTCTGTAAATTATACTTAAGAAAACCCTCAATACAGTTAGTGAAGGTTACATTCACGGTGATTATTCAAATTCAGAACACAGTCTGGTCTACAGGCATCCTTGCTGTTCGTCCTACTAGTTATACTTGGGAAGACCTTTCATTTAGCACAGATTAACAGCATTCTTTTGTTTTCATCTCTAGATCTGAAATTATTAGTCTATATTGCTCACCAAATCTAAGAGCTAGATAGATCCTCAGTGTGTGTGGTGGGTTGGTCTGGGCTGGCTGCTGGGGGCCCACCAAGCTGCTTTCTAACTTCCACTCCCTCAATGAGACACAGGGAAAAAAAAAGATGGAAAAGCTCATGAATTGGGATCAGGTTAGGGAGATGATTCACCAGCTATTGTCAAAATGGACTCAGGGAAAAAAGTTTAGTCTATTGACAGCTATTGTAACAGAGTAAGATGGTGAGAAATAAAAACACCATTCACCTGAACCCCCTCCCTCCCCCCCTGCTTTTTCCAGGTTCAGCTTCACTCCTAACTATTCTACCTCCACCCAAACAAGCAGCTCAAGGGGATGGTTAGTCAGTTCATAACACTTCCTCTCTGGAACTCCTCCCTGCTCATATTCTTCCACTGTTGCATCATCAGGTTCCTCCCACAGGATGCTGCATGAACAGCTCCAATGTTCATCCTTCCTGTGCAACACAGTTCCTGCCAGAAAATCTGCCCTTACGTGGGCTCCTCTGCACATAGAGAAATAATGATTTCAGTAAGCTGTCTTTGAAGAGGACTGTGTTGATGTTTTGAGGGTATTTCAATTCTTCTTCTTCTTGAAGGGGAAGATATTTGTCTCATTAATATTTGTTGCAGTAGATTGCCCTATAATTACTAATAAGGATTAAAATTATCAGATTAACACTTCACGTTGAATGTCAGGAAACATTTCTGCTTTTAGAAATTGAAGGATTTAGGTAATGTATGCTCCCATGTCACTATTACTACAGATTCAAAGTACTCTGATCTGAGGTGATTATTAAATAGTAAATATAGAAAGAAATAATGGGCTACAAAACAAATATAATTTAGAATACCATACTGGTTTTGGTGGAATAAGAGTTAATTTTCTCCATAGAAGCTTTTGTAATTATACATTTTATATTTGTGAACAAACAGTGTTGGTAACATAGGGATGTTTTAGCAGTTGTTGAACAGTACTTGCACAGCATCAAGGTCTATTCTGTTCCTCACATGAACGCAAATGCAAGCAGACTGGAGCTACACAAGAATCTGGGGGGCAAGACTTACTAGACTGATCATCTCAACTGACTAAAGGGATATTCTGTGTCATAAAATGCCATGTGTTGCAATAAAGGCTGGTGAAAAGGAGGAAGGGAGGGACATTTGGAGTGATGGCGTTTGTCTTCCCAAGTCACTATCACATAGGATGGTGTTCTGCTTTCCAGGGAATGGCTGAACACCTCCCTGCCCATGGGAAGTGCTGAATAAATTCCTTATTTGACTTTTCTTGCCTGCGTGACTTTTGTTTTTCCTATTAAACTGTCTTTATCTCAACCCAAGAGTTTTCTCACTGTTACCCCCTTATGATTCTCTGCCCTATCCCACTTGAGTGACTGTGAAAGAGTGGCTATCTGGTACTTACCTGCCTACTGGGTTTAGTTCACAACAGATACCAAACCCAATGTATACTTGCACAGCCTAATTAAAAAGTGCCTGATCATTCTATAAAAATATTTATTCTATTTAAATATTTAAATCATCAGAAGTTAAGCAGATTGTGTCTAAAGTTCTCTTTGCCTAATGCTTTTTTTCCACTAAAATACTTAATTATTTAGGAAGATACGGTGTTTCAATGCCTCCCTGCTCAAAAATTTTGGAAGTAATTGTTTTAAAAAAACTGCTGAAAGTATAATCCCAAACTAACAGAGATTGCTAAAACAGAAGTAATGTTGAATCAACAAGTCTGTGTATTTCATGATACGTGGCTTGTAAAAAATTCAGGTGAGCCAAACATTTGTTTTAAAATGAACTCTTTAATTCAAGGCGTACTGGAACCACAGCAATAACAAAAGAAAACAAAACAACCTCCAAGAACCCCCAAAACTTTCACACTGAACAAATAGCTTCACTAACAGATGGTGTCTGAGAAGCGAATGTGCCCCAAAGATTAATTTCAATGCATTTTTTTTACTTCTGGCACGCTGAAATGAGAGTATACCTTTTCAGAATTTAAACAAGATCTATAACAAAATCTGATTTGGTAATGAAATGAAATATTGGGTGCAAATGTTTCTTCAGACATGTACATTAGAAATGCTCGAAATCTAATGTTCTGATTTTTAAAAGGAATACATCATAGAACATTTTTGTTTTGACTGAGATATTAGAAGATTTTATCACACAGGTTGTAAGATAAGCTCAGATGAGTGATTATCACTGCCTAGTGAGTACCAGTGCTTATCAGTCACTTTTAATTCATGTAAATGTGACATAATTTAGCTTAATATAATCTTTTTTTTTTGATAATTACTTTTAAGGAGTTTGTCAAATATGCTATTTAAAGCTGGTTTAAGCATATCTTTTTAGGGTTTTTGTCCTTTTCAGGATGACTTTGGATGACATGATAGCCTAGGACAATTATCTTTATAATCACAGGTTTTCATATATCCAAGAACTAAAGTATAATCTAATTTTGTTTATCTCAAACAAACAAACAAATAACAAACAACTGATGATACAAAATTGGGAGGTATGATCGATATATGAGGCAGATCTGCCTCAACAGGCTGGGCAATTGGGCCAACAGCAATCTCACAAAATTCCACAAAGGAAAATGCAGAGTTCTAATTTTGCAGGAAATAACGCCAGGCACTAGTACAGATTAGACACCAACTGGCTGGAAAGCAGCTCTGCAGGAAAGGCCTTGGGGGTCCCGGTAAGCAACAAGCTGATCATGAGCTAGCAGTGTGCCTGCCATGGCAAAGAAGGTCAACAGCATTCTGGGTTGCATAAGTGTAATCTGTGCCTGAAGTTACAGTGATGTGATCCTCCTCCTCTGCTCAGCACTGCTGAGACACATCTGTGGGTTTTGGGCCAGGTCTGGACTCCCCAGTGCAAGAGATACATGAATGGACTGGAGTAAGCCCATCAAATGGCTACTAAAATGATAAGGGACTGACGCACCTTCAAACTGAAGAGAGGCTAAGAGAGGAGGAACTGCTTAGCCTGGAGAAGGTTTGCTGGGATCTCATCAATGGACACAAATTGAAACACATGGAATTCAGTGTGAACACAAGTGTCACGGCTGAGGAATGGCACTCCCCTCTTAGCAGTCCCCCTCCCCTTGGGACTCGCCTAAACCAGTTACTGCTAACACGCTCCTCCCCCTTTCCCTCTCCCCTCCCAATCCAAGGATGCAGTTGAGAAATGGAGGTAGAAAAAGAAAAATTACAGATTGAGATAAGAAGAATTTACTGGAAAGAGGAGCGAGATAATAAAACAAAGAGTAACAATAACAATATCAATAACAAAAGTGTACAAAAAGAGAGTGTGGAAGCCTGACCTGACCACAGCCATGCCACCCAAACCGCTTCCTCCAGTCAGGACCAGCATTACCACACTGCTTCATCTGCCACACTTGCTCCACCAGAAAGGGAAGCTTTCCTTCCGAGAAAAAGAGAGTCCCTTTCCTCTGCCTCAGCCATGACATAAGATGGTATCGAATAACACAAGGCCTTGGCCAAACCCATTGCTGCTGCTCTGGGCTGGAATGAGGACAAGAAGAAAAAGCTTTTTTTACTGCAGCAGTGGTCAAACTCTGGGACAAACATCTCAGAAATGTTGTGGAGCCTCTACACTTATGAGATACTAAAATCACAACTGGACACAGCCCTGGGTAACTGCTATTGCAGACTGTTTAAGTGGTGTTTTTGGCCTACAGAATCTCCAGAATTACCTTGGAACCTCAGAGATTCAGTGATTCTGCAGGAGTATGAAATAAATTTTATGCAATTTTTTTTATGTAATAAAGTTATATCAAAACTGCAATCTAAGCAGTAGACAACAACAAATATAAATACAGACATTAAAATACTAGTCATCTGGAAAAAATGATAGAAGGCAAATTATTCTTTTTTTACAATTTTAATAATTTCTCATTTTTTATTAATTTTTTTGAAGTTAGGAGTTATTGAACAGAAAAGGAATATTCAGTTTTGGAAATATCAAATATCTGTATCTAGTTTAGTACACACTTTAATTTTCAGGTGGTTGTTCTGTCAGGTGCATAGAAATAGTTGAAGTAATGCTTAGACAGTGACATATTTTGATAAGTGAGAATGGAGTAAGATTTCTTGTGACTCCAGACTTTTAATTTTTTTTTTTTTGTAGTGGCTTCTGTAGAGCATGTTAAAGAGTGTATTTAATGCCTCAAACAGATACCCTGTGAGACATGACAAAACTGGTCCTTTACGATTTAGTATCAACAAGCTATTCTCTATATTTAGTTATAAAGTGCTTAAAATGTTACTTTTTAAACTAGTGCATTGTTTTTTGAACACATTGTGATACTTTGGCTCACAATGAATAAAACCTATATAATGAGAGTTGTCTGACTGAGTCAGCTCATTTGCAAAATGCTTTTCATCACAGTCTATTCCAGTCATTATAGTCCTCAGTCTTTCTTTATCTTCTCCCTATCTTTAATTTTAGAGCATGTCAGAATGCATGAAGAGGTTCAGTAGATTTAACACTCCTATTAATGTCTGCTGTTTTTAAAGAGTTTAGCATGTATTTGAAATCTCAGGCACTTAATGCCTCAGACTTACATGGATTTTAGGTTTTTTTCTTTGTAAGTCTTTGTGTTGGTATTATAAGAAATATATTGTTAAAAGGGACTGATGGCTAAAAAAAGTTAGGAAGAAGGAAGAAAATCTTGAAAAATCAGTTGATGGACATGATTTATGTTAACAAGACTGCACTAATATTATTCAAGAAAATGAGAAAGTGAGACTTTGAAGTTTTGGTTCTGGTTAGTCTAGCTAACAAAACTAACATATATGAAAGCTAGTCAGCTTTCATATTACTTAGAATGGATTTATAACCTGCTTGAACAATAAAAAATGTTTCACGAAGATCTTGTTCATAAAAATTCTCAACTAAAAATTCTACAAATAAACCGGAAATAATTACACTGATCAAAAAAAATCAAGCTTTACTGAGGATGATGATGTGACTAGCTGTTTCCTTAATGAGGAATGCCATAATCCAACTTTCTAATTGTAACCTAAGTTAGGTTATTATGCAAAGTTGATCTCATGCAGAAAACTTTGGGGGATACTATCCGGCATGACTCATGCCCACTACATTTTTTGAGACATTCTATCACTTACCACAGACCAGTGCAGAGGTTTTCACGTCTTTAGTTAATCCTTTGCCCTGTGCCTGGATGATCTTAATTCAAGGTCTGGTTCTGCTCTCAAATCTACAGTGAGGTGCTCTGAAGGGTTTAACAAATAAATGTCCAATTTTTACTAAATAGTAGGCTATATAATAGTGGGTTTTTTGTGTGGTTTTTTTTTTTTTTTTTTTTTTTTTTTTTTTTTTTTTTTTTTTTTTTTTTTTTTTTTTTTTTTTTTTTTTTTTTGTGTGTGTGTTTTGTTGTTGTTGTTTTTTGTTTTGGGGGTTTTTTTTACACTTTCCCTGAAAGAGGTTGATGATTTGTACTGGTTTTGGTTGGCATAGAGTTAATTTTCTTTACAGTGGCTAGTATGGGGCTATAACCCTTTGAGCCTGACCCATCAGTTATCTGCTTACCCATTATACTATGGACTTGTCTTGTTGTGTGCTGGACGTTTTGCCCAGAAACATACGGTGAGAGACAGGACCAAAAGCTTTGCTGAAGTAAAAAAGTGAAAAACCCCAAACCTACTGGCTTCCCTTGGTCAACTAAATAGGTGACTTTTTTATAAAATGAATTAAGTATGTTAAGCAGGATTTTTCCCCTCATGAATCAGTGCTGTCTATGACTAATGACTGTATTGTTTCTCAAGTGGTTTTCAAGAATTCTCAGAATAACCTTCTCCATAATTTTACCAGCCACTGAAATGAGACTGATAGGCCTGCAATTGCCATGGTCTTACTTCTTAAAACTGGGACAACATTTAGCAAGTTCCAGTGAATTGGGAGTTCTCCAGAGTCCCAAAACTACTGAAAAATAATGACAAGAGGTCCCATGATGACATCAGCCTGCTCTTTAGGTACCCTGGAATGAATCCCATCCAGCTCCATTGACTTATATGCAATGAGCTGGAGCAGCAAGTCTCAAAGAATTTTGGAGTTGACTGGGAGTTTTTCATGCCCTCGGTCGTGGTCATCCAACACAGAGTTTCCAGGGTCCCAGGGCCCATGATTGGTGTTCAGGCAGAGGTGAAGAAGGCATTAAACTTCTTTACTTTGCCTGTGTCCTTACTTGTAGGGTAACTGACCTCATCAAATAACAGATCAATGTTATCTCTGATCTTTCCTTTGCTGTTCACAAATTTTTAAAAAGCCCTTTCTGTTGTCCTTCACAGTGCTGACCAGCTTGAACTCTAATTGAGCTCTGGCTACATGAATTTTCCCTCTATAGGGGTGAAATCTGTTGAAAAAGCTTTAACAACTTGATGAATGACATTTTTCTTGTCAAATACTGAGATTTATTGTTTTATGCAACATGACTGTTTGGTATAAATCTGAAGAGAATATTTCAATTATCTCCTTTTTTGTAAAGTATAATAAATAAATCCCCATTTATTCAGCTACCATTAGCTTGCTTAGTCACTTATTGCACAAAATAGACTTATTAAAGCCTAATGTAAAGAATTCCCACATTAGTCTTACCCTTTTTCTCCCTGCCCCATCCCAAATGAAAGACTTAATCGAATTGATTTAGCAACTTCAGTCCAGTTTACAGAAGCTGCGTTATTGAAGTGAAAAACAGTTAAGTTAGAAAAAGCAATTCCTAAAGAAACGCAGCTACTCTTAGTCTTGTAAACAATGCACCAACAACTTTCAGCAATTGCCTTTGCTCCAATGGTTTTGTCTAATAATTCCATTGTAATGTATTTTTATGTAATTTTTACACTGATTCTCCAGAAATTATGCATAAATAAATCTAAATGTATCTGTTTTTTAAAAAACTGAACATGTTTTTAAAGGACTAAAAACCACCTTAACGATGTCTGTGGTAGCATGCACTTAAAAAATCTTGTGATTTTCCAAAAGAGGTTTCAATTTTGCTAAAGTTTGTTTTGAAAAGAACAACTGAATATTCTGTCAACATGAAATGTATGTCATATTAATTATTTGAGAGAGTTTATTTTCTCTGGTTTATACACAGACCAACAAAGATAATGACATACAATGACATAATATGTAAACTAAGTGAATTTGCTGCATTTATAATTCTGGCAGTATAAATTCTAATTATAGAATTATAGCAACATGCTATTAAGAGTCAAATATGACATATCATGTTGACAGGCTACTTCACAAGATGATACTTAATGGTTGCCTGTGGAAATGTGGAAGATTAGCAAGGTTGCAGAAACTGGAAAAGGCATTTATAATGCATGTCATTAAAAGGAAATTTTTTTTTTTAAGTGGGAGACCTATCTTATTGGAAAAATTTTATTGAAGTATATACTTGGAAGCTGTATATTCAGTTAGAAAGGTGTTATAAATTACAGCGTTAAGATATAAGAATATGTCTAGCACACGAATATTTTGGTTCATTGTATTGTGCCTATGACTGCAAAAAACCAAAATAATCATGATTTCTAATCATTCCAGGGATGATCAGGTAAATGGGCAGTCACCAGCTTTCCTTACTCAACAACTATTCACACTCTGGCTATTTTCTTCCAAGGAATAAAAAAGTAGCAATTGCAGGTAAGAAGTCAGACACCATATAGCTTGGTTTTTGCAATTCTTTTGATACTGCCTTTAATATTTTCCCCATAGGATTCTTATCAGGTGAACAAAGACTTGATTGTAAATCTGTACTAAAAGAAGAATTATTAAAGGTTTACTGTGAAACTTGAGAAATGGACTGAGCAGAATTCTAAGGGTGCCTTTGATGGCTCCAGTAATGTTCAGCAGTTTTATTGACAACCCGGCTGATGGAATTGCAAGTACACTGATTAAATTTACAGATGATATCAACATTCTAGAACCTGTAAGCACATTGAAGTAGAATTCAGAGTAATTTTGACAAAATGGAGAAAACAAGCAGAAAAAGGGACATTTGCAAGGTGGAAATAATCAGATGCATGAAATGAGGATGGAGAATAATTGGTTAGGTTATTGAAGAAATTGGGTCATTTTATCTAGAGAAGAAGAAAAAAGAAAGATAAAATAACAGCCTTTCTGTATCGGCTATACCTGACAAGAGAAAGGTAATAAGTTGTTTTCTCT
Organism: Empidonax traillii; assembly: GCF_003031625.1. Classification (NCBI taxonomy): domain Eukaryota; kingdom Metazoa; phylum Chordata; class Aves; order Passeriformes; family Tyrannidae; genus Empidonax; species Empidonax traillii. The sequence continues at coordinate 49,668 of NW_020955836.1, forward strand.
ACATCACCTGTAAATAGGTTAAGAAGTGAATACTATTTATGTCAGGATTTTTTTTTTTTTTTTTTTAACATCAGAACACATTTCCTAGAGAAACTGTGTGAGCCTTTATCACTTGTGGAAACATTCCACATGCAAACATTGTGGAATTGTGCATCCCCCTGCCCCCCTCTTCACTTAAGCCACACCACTAATGGGAGTAGCGATGCTGCATCCAGGTTACTCTGGACTTTGGGAAATGAAGGGCAATGTGGTAGTCAAGATCTGTATGGAATAGGGACCCAGACATCTTGCTGGTAGGTTAATATGACTATGAGTCAATCATAGTATCATAGAATGGTTTGCATTTCAAAGAACCTTAAAGATCATTTAGTTCCAAACCACCTGTCGTGGGCAGGGACACCTCCCACTAGACAAGATTGCTCAATGCCCCATCCAGCCTTGCACTGAACGCTTCCAGTGATGGAGCATCCACAACTACTCTGGGCAAGCTGTTCCACTGCCTAGGTAAAGGCATCATCTTCCTTTATAGACGGTGGAAATAGGTCCCCTTGGGCTCTCCTGCACGGCAGCAGGTTACATGGCAGGATCTCCCCTTGAACAGAGACACCTCTCAAGGTGACTCCTTGAGACTGAGAGATTCATTTTTGCAACACTAAGAGGTTAAAAGCATGTTAAACTTCAAAGTCTTAGATGAGTGATGTGGGGGATTAATTGTGAATGTGTTTTTTTAAAAATAAATGTTGACCAAGTCTGGGACTAAGCTGCATATAGACTTTTCTCTGAGAATGGAATTTAGAATGCAAAGGGATATTTCTGAATCTCATGACTTAGAGTGCGTGGGGAGCCCCTCTGAAAGTTTTGTATTGCTGTCAATAAACTGCTTTATGTCAATAAACGTATTGCTACTTGTCTCCTATGAGGGAAGTGAGTAAGTCCATCCACTACAACAATTTTTGAAGAAAATAGGAATAGACTAGCTAATCTTTCTATGCTGGGTGAACTAGCTGACCTATTGTTGACTCTTATGGACACACGTGTTTTGTGTGACTATATGTATGTACACTTGAAGCCATATGCTTCATTGGAACAAAGTTTCATTTAACAAATCCATTTCTTATATCTGAAACTAAGTAACATTGCTCATTTTTAATCATGAAGCTTTCTGCTAGTTAAAGCTCAGATGTCTACCTGTACTACTTTGTGTTACTTTTTTGCTTCACTGCATTGTATGCATACTCTTAGAAAAAAAGATATTGCCAGTTGTGCTGATTCTTATTTCAATTTATGTTCCTCTCTGTCTTATGTTACTGCAGAATATATTGTTGGGGGTAAAAAACTCAGAATCATGTCCAGAATATGTAAACTGCTTGTCAACCTCTTAAAACTGGCTAACCAGAAAGACATCCTTAGGGCTGCTGTAGAAATCTGATAGTTTACAGTCTATTCACTACATAAATAAAGAAAGAGAAAGGCAGAGTTGCATGATGCATTAACCTTTTGGTTGGATTGTTTTGAGATTTGCCCTTAACACTTATGGAACAAAAGGTACTGCTTAGAAAGAGCAGCCAATGAAAAGGGATAATCTTTATCAGTGTCTGCAAGTGTGATCCCTCCCATTGCTCAGAAAATTTTGGCAGCTAAAACTTATTATTCAGATAAATAAACTGTCCAATAAATGTGATTCTATTTTTCATCCTTTTATTCTCAGCACAAACACAGCAGTTGAAAGCAGTTGCAAAATATCCTCAGAAGATATTTGGAGCTGTATGGAAGTAGTCAGTGGGAATGGATCATAATGACTTATTCTGAACACTAGCAAAAGGCATTGACACAAGATAAATGTGAGTTTTGTTGGGGGCAGGACACAGTGCCTCTGTCTCTTTGGAAGCAGTCTATGGATTGACATTTTAGTGGGAAAAAAAGGGGTGACAATTCCCAGAAGACCGAAATATCATTATCAGTATTTCACAAAGTGGAAAATTTTGGTGTGATTATAGAAATCACTTATAAGTTGTCAATAAAAACAGAGTTTAGATATTATCTATCAGAAGGAATTTTGAAAGTGTACAGGTAAAATGGTAAATAAATAAGTAAATAAATAAATTGAATGGTAGATTTGTTTCCTCTCAGTAAAAGACCTTTCCACTTATTGAGCCAGTATTATTTTGGGGATTGTATTTAGTTTTCTGTACATAGTTACCCTGAACTAGCTTAGCTGTCAAAATATATTCCCAATGTATTGCAACAATGTCAAATATAATATTGTAATATGTATAGAAACCATTTTTTACACAAGGATTATTAGTTTTAGTTCAATACCATGAGTGTACCTAAAACCTAGGATTCATATCTGCATCTCTGTTGATTCTTTCCTTATGAGTGTGTCACCCATTTTTTTAACTTAATCTGAAGCCAACAACCACATATTCTACAACTTTTCGCCCTTTACTGAATAATCTTCTTGTGAAATGTCTGATGCCTCTAATTAGTGACTTTTCCTGTATCTCATGTAATTCTCATCTTTTCCAGCCTCCCAGACAGAAGTTGCAGAATTTAACAGAACACAAGTAGGCCTTTCTACTCTTCTAAAATTCCAGGAAATCATTTTTTTGACACATCTGACATTGTTTGATGGGCTATATTTTTCTACCAATCACAGTCTGGTCATGAAATACAATAATAACAACTCTGAGCTCAGAAAGTGCCACTCCTAAAATGATTTGGAGAACAGTATAGTGTAAATTGTTTGTGATCAAGAATACTTCAGTGAATAGCAAGTGTATACTCGTTTAGTCCATTTTCATATTCTCATGCAAGCTAGGATTTGTGGATAATAGCAGGAAATCTGTTCCTTGGCTGATGGTATGGTTAGTAAAAGCCCTAGATCTCGCTGTTTCACCTGAGGATTATATTTAGTATGTATTAAATACCCAACTCATTCTGATCATAGCTATCTTGATAATCTCATGACACTGTGCTAATTATGCCTCACTAATCACGAACAAAAAGTTTCAGGAAAAATATTACTATGACCTTTGCCATGCCTGCTTTTTCATGGTTTTGTTAAGAATTTTGCAAGACAAATAGTTTATGGAACCTAGAGGAAAAGAAAATCCAGAACACAATATTTTACATACTAAGAAACAGAAGGAAATTGGTAGTGTATGAATCTGGATACGGGACAAAGAATAATCTTATAGCCAAGAGGTAATAGGAATGATATGAACTGGGTCACAGATATATAAAGAGGAAAGTAAAACTGATTTTGGGTGAGGCTACAGAGTTCACTCATTTTGTGCTGTGTATATGATTACATGGGCTTGCTCCATTCTGAGTCAAACAAGGTCAGATTTTGTAAAAAGAGGTCTTTGTTCAACAGTACAAAAATTCTTTATCTGGCCATTCTATAGAATACTACTGATGAAAGGCAGGATCAGTACTGGTGACAAGGAAGTAGAGCAAAGGGAATTACACAACCAGAAATTAACAATTTAGGGAACCCAAGCAACAAATATGAATTAATTAACATAAGAGTTTCAAGCACATACTACCAAATTAAAACCAATAAAAATCTGAGTGTTATATTCATGCATTTCAGAAAACACAATGATGGAAAAATACTTCCTGTTAATAATGGATAACAGTAAAGTGGAAGGTAAAAAGGCAAAACAAATTTGACCTCCAAATCAGTTAAGGCACCCACCCACATGAAAATTGTTACAGCTGGAAGTGATTCAAAAGATGATGATGCAGAAATGGGTGATTCACATTTGGAAATAAAACCTTAAAATTACAGATTTTAAAGGTTACTTTTTTTAACCTTTGGTAAGAGTTTCCTTTAGAACTATTAGATAGTAAATTAGTCAAAGGTTTCAAAGGGAAAGAAGTAGTCAACTACAAATTATGGTCAGTATGCTAAACACACAAATTATAATTTTTTTAAAGATAAGCCATCTGTCACAGCCTGAGAGCATTTTTGTTTTTAAAGGTGATATGTGTCTAATTACTCTATTTCAGAGTAAAAAGAACTAGTAAATACCATGTTTAAATTATATAACAACATATAGCTAGTGACGTTCTGATGTAATAAAGAACATTTATTTGAAATTCACTTAAATCAAGACAATTGACTTTGCATTGTGCTTGCCTCATAAATTTGGAAAAGGTACAGCTGTAATGGGACAGGTGACACTTTGCCTTACTAAATTTTCCTTCAGTTTATTTCAAACACTTTTTCAGTCTCCCCTTAAACTTACATTTATTTTTACCCACAGCATTCTTTGTCAGGGAGTACTGCACATCTGCTTGCTGTGATGTGGAGAATCAGTTGCACTGATTAGTCTGAATCTGGATTCTAGTAGTTTGAAGTGAAGGTCACAAGCTTGAACAGGGGAACAGAGGATGAACACCTAAACAGTTCTTCTATGCCTGCTGTGCCACTCACAGGTTTGTAGACTTTTACTGTATCCCTTCTATACCACCTCCTTTTAGTTGTTTATACAGACTGTTTAGTCAGTTTTACAAGCTCCTAATAACAAGTATTTTATTTTTACCACTAAAATCCAATCTTACAGAAGACAAAAAGGAAAAATTCCCCAAATAACAGCCTGATTATGCTGATGTTATGAAAAAGTCCAAAAATATACCGTGCTTTGTGTCTATCATTTTCACATTTGAAAAACATAAAAATTAATTACTTCCAATGTTTTCAAATGTAAGTTGAAATTTACATACAATGATAAGATAGATGCAATCAGGATTGGTCCTGAATTTTATATTTTAAGCCAATTTGAGCAAAAATCAACAAGAATAATAGATAACCTATCAGGCAAATGACTGGTGACAGGTTTTAACTTGAACTGATTTTGTCTATCTGACTCATAGGCACTGCAAAGAATTTTGGCTTAGGACAGCATCATGACACATGGGAAATGGCAGCACTAATGGATACCAAAGTGATAAAGATAGCATTCTGTGGAGATGAATTCGTTAGAAGAAAACTTTAAAACCCTGTAATTAGCAAAGACTGTGATATATTGCAATATGCTCAATTTTACATTGGGAAGTACTATATAAAGCACATCTATTGATTAACATAAATCTCAACTAACAGTTTGATCTATGGATAATAATGATTTGTATTACACATTTACATTTTACATTGTTTCTGTCACTGCACCCCATAATTAATAGTAATTCTCTCATTGGGGTATTAAAAAGAATATTAAGTGGGAGGACAATTTGATTTCTGTACTGAGAAAAAAGAATAACCTTAAAGACTTTTTCTTCCACAAACCTTATCTTTACAGATCACTTTAGCTGCTGGCATTAGGCCTATTGCTGTAAATAGATGTAATGTAAAAATGCAATCAGACTAATTCTTAGTATAGACAAATGGTAGATGGTAAATATTTAAAAATGGAATATTTATTGGAGGTAAAGCACTGTGTGAAAATAATGTAGGCAGTGGAACATAAGGTCTTGGTTCTTTTAAAAAATGTATCCATCAATAAATAGGAATATGCATGATTTTAGCATTAGGTTGATACAGAACTGCTGGCAGGATCAGGGTCTGGGCATATGTTTCATATTTTCCTAGCATTCATAGCCTACTGGTTTGGATCTTGGAAAAAAGACAATGGAAAAAATTTCTGCTTTGCAAACTAGAAATGCATGCTTTTTGACAAGATCATCTGTGTGCTCTGCCTTTGTCCTCAGAATCTCAATGTATGAAGGCTATCTTCCAAGCACAGGTGGTTATATATGCTTGTAGCCTGGAGAAGTAGTTCTCATTTCAGTCTGTCTCTTAGGATTGTGAATGTGAGCAGTAATACAGGAAGTAGAGTAGTGAATGCACAGCAAGAGGCACCATACACTGAGGGAAGGCGAGGATTTCCTGAGCTATTTCATAGAGTCATAAAATGGTTTGGGTTAGAAGGGACTTTTAAAGTTCATCCAGTCCTACTACCCCTGCCATAAGCAGGGACATCTTCAACTAGATCAGGTTGCTCAGAGGCCCATCCAATCTGAATGTTTCCATGGATGGGGCATCTACCACCTCTCTAGGAAACCTGTCCTCATTGTAAAAAATTTCTTCCTTAGATCCAGTCTAAATCTAGCCTCTTTTGGTTTATAACCATTATTCCTTCTCCTATTGCTACACATAACACTAAAAAGTCTCTCCCCATCTTTCTTATAAGCCACTTTTAAGTACCGAGAGGACAAAATTAGGTCTCCCAGAGCTTTCTCTTTTCCAGGTTGAACAATTCTCTCAGCCTCTCAGAGTGAGGTGCTCCATCACTCTGATCATTTTTGTGGCTCTTCTGTGGACTCATTCCAACAGGTCCACGTCTTTCTTGTACCAAGGACTCCAGAAATGAACAAACATTCCAGGTGAGGTCTCACAAGAGTGGAATAGAGTGTCAGAATCACCTCTATTTACCTGCTGACCACTCTTCTTGTGGTGAAACCTAGGATATGGTTGTCTTCTGGACTGGGAGGAAAAATTGCCTACTCATTGCCAGCTTTTCATCCCTCATAATTCCCAAGCCCTTCTCAGCAGAACTGCTCTCAATCCCTTTATCCATGAGCTGTATCAATACTGGGAATTGCATCAACCCAGGTGCAGCACATTACACTTGGCCTTGCTGAAACTCATGAGGCCCAGGGACTCACTTCTAGAACTTGGCCAGGTCCCTCTGAATGGCATCCTTTCCTTCAGGTGTGTCAGCTGCACCACTCAGCTTGGTGTCAGCTGCAAACTGCTGAGGGTCCCTTCATCTATGCCATTAATGAAGATATTAAATAATACTGGTCCCAGTACAGACCCCTGAGGGACACCGTTTGTCACTGATGTCCATCTAGAGCCATGGACCACTACTCTCTGGATGAGACTATCCAGCCAATTCCTTATCCACCAAATATTCCATCCATTAAATCCATATCTCTCCAATCTACAGAAGGATATTCAGAGGGACCGTGTAAGAGGCCATTCAGAAGTCCAGGTAGATGGCAACTGTAGCTCTTCCCTTGTCCATTGTTTCATTATCAAATCATGAGAAAATACTTTTCTAATGGTGTGTTTTGAAAAAAAAGAAAGGTAGACAACATACTTCTGAAGTAAGGTGTTAGGAAAATGTCTATGTCTTAGAATTGATTTGAAGACTTAATTTCATTGATACAATTATTTAATGCAATAAATTTTAGGTTTTCACTTTTGTTTGTTTTTAAATTTATAGGTAAAATAGAGTTATGAGGCACCAACAGCAGTCGTTGAGCAGTTCTATGGGACATAATAATTTTTGAGGGGTAGCTGTCAGGATAATTGACTATAAATAAAAAGGGAAAAAGGAAAGGGGTAGACTATCTAGCAAAGGTATAATGAGAATAGAAAACTACACATTTAGCTTCAAAACTCAGATATCCTAGTGTTCTAACAGGAATCAAGAAGCTCAGCTCTGAATACTTAAAGAAAATGCAAAATGTCAGCATCCTAAGGGAAGTGCCATCCTCACTGATCTTGTGAGCTGTTCATTCGGTCTTTCTGATGACAATCTTTCCTCTTGTAGCTTGATTCAGCTGGGTCCTCAGAGAGTGATACAACATGGCAGACTTATTTATGACAAGAATTATTCATGAAAGAGATTTGGACAATATTCTTCATAATTAAACCCAGGTTTCTTTTTTTTGAAGCAGTGAAGACTGACAGGAGGCTTAAGCTGGGCAGCAAAGTGCTGCACTTTCTCTGGGTCACTGGTAAATGTATGCAATGTTTATGTTGTGGCTGCGTATGGTAAGGTCTTTCTTCCAGGTGCTCATAATTAAAGTAGCAATTGGTGATGTATTTGCAGTACTTTTTGTTCTCATTATTTCTTATATCCCACTAGTATCTCACTGAACCTGAAGGCTTTCTTACAGTCTATCCAAAAAACACTAGGGCTTCATAAATGTTTTTGGGCAGAGACTCTCATTTGTTTTGTTTTATAGCTAAATTTGTTTCAGCAAGGATGAAAAAAGAAAGTTTTTCACATCTGCTTTTTAAATTATAGCTCCTCTAAAAAAAATTTTACTCTGTGGTGGGTCCCATCCAGCTCCTCACTTACTTCCCCATAATCAGGACAGAGGGAGAAAACAGGAAGAATGAGAGCAAGATGAAGGGAAGACTGAGGAGATTACAGTTATTGTTGCAGGCAAACCAGATTTGACTTGGAAGAATTTAGTTAAGTTATTGCCAATTAAAATAAATATTCAATTACTGATTCAAGTAGTGGCAAATAAAGAAAAATGAAAAAAAAAAACAGAAGCAAACATTTACACACTTAGGGGAAATAGCTTTTCCTCCTTCTTTCTCAGGCTCAGCTTCAGTCCAGACAACCCCCTCTCCCTTCTTGTTACTGCCACAAGTTACTCTCAGTGCTTTCAGTCAGACAACAGGTGGTGTGGTGGGTGGTTGCAGCCAGGACATACAGGTTTCTCTCTGATGCTCCATTCCTCATACCCTATTCTTCTCTGGTGAAGGTTCTCCATGGGTTGCAGAGGGAAAGGGCTGTGCCTGATCCACCATGGAACTTCCCCTGTGCCTTTCCCCCAGCCCTCCTTTTTCCAGGCTCAACTTCACTCCTTCATCCATTCTTCTACTTTTTCCCACCTCCTGGAGTAGCACAGGGGGATGGGGAATGGGGGTTAAGATCAGTTCAAGAAAACTGTAGTGCTGTTGTTTTGCAATTCTGTTGTTCAAGTAGATGAAGACTTCTAGACACCTTAGTAAGATGTAAGAGCACACAGGACAGACCTATTGGCCTAGGGCTCTGCCAGTCTCTCAGAAAAAAACATGTCTTTCACCAAAACAAACAAACATACAAACAGAAAATTGAGGAGATAGTTGATTTCATTTCAAGAGTTTTGATTAAAATAAATGGTTCTTCCTAAAGGTTTGGTATTTTTCTGGAACCGGTAGAAACTGATTTTCTCTGGCAGAATTTTTCACAATAAGTAAGGTTGTCCAGGTATATAGTCTTTTAATCAAATGCTTTCCAGGACTGGGAAGAAATCAGATTTTTCCTGAGCTGTCTTAAGTCACAACAAGCTGAATATATTTTCCTATTGTTCTTTTGAAAAGCAAGCAGTATGAACTTGAGATGTTTATTTGTTCTTGCTGTCAACACACACTAACTGGCCACGAGAAACTACAGTTTACGTCTTTAAGGTCTCCTTGCTTAGTACACCCTCATTGCTGTAGAGAGACTTTATGCTCTTTCTTGTTTCTGGAACACTGTGAGAAGATAGAATGGTTGCTCACAATTTCTTACATGCTAGGTGTAAAAGTTGGTGCTCTGCAGACAAGAGTACAGATGCAAGAAAGACTATTGGAAAGCATATATGTAGCTTAAGAAGTTATGACAGCATGGTTTTCTTTTTCGTTTATACTGTAATGGAACTATATAAACTCTTTATATCAACAAGCTTGCACTAGAATTACAAATGTATTGATACTTGGACTATTATACATGTTGAATACATTAGATTTCAAGAATGTGTTTTTTACCTTTTTCTTGCTTTCCCGGAGAGCTGTATTGAGTGATTCAAAGGAAAAGTATGCTCTTCTCCCAACATCAATATTTGTTTGGGAGTTTGGCTTTTTGTTTTTTTCCCTGCTGCCATTCCCAGAGAATTCACCACACTGAAAAGTTTATGTAGGGAATGACCATACCCTTCATCAGTGGAAATATTAATGATTTAATGTTGACTTAATGTATCTTCAGCAGAACTCCAGCTTTCGCTGCAGGAGTGTTATAAACATTAGCAAAATAATATGATATTTCAGAAGTAAATATCCACACAAGCTTGACATATACCTGTTGATATCGAACCAAAGTGCATACTTGATGCATAAATATCTACAGATGCTGCTAGAGGTCTCTTTTGAAAAAAATATTAGACTATAATAGCTAAATGAACTCCCTGCTTCTATTAAAATAAGTGGTAAATTTGATTAACAATTACTGAACAAATTATGAATACATAGATAATATTTTTTGATTTTCTGCTGTGCAAAGTAAGTGAGGACTGCTGCTGTTCTGATCTAGCACCATGTATTATCCACATCACATTCAGATATTATTGATGTAAATAACTACAGGGGGTTCAGAATTATGAGATCAATTTAAAACTGTTACTTAAAGGAAAAATAATTTAATGAAAAGCAATTTTCCTGATATACTTTATGGCTATTTCTGAAAAGTGCTTGCTATAAGGTGCAAAAATTGCAGCACTTCTTTTGAAGATGAATGCATAAAAAATTAGAATTGGAATATGTGAGTTACAGATGCTTATACAGAAATAGCACAAAATCAGTAATAAAAGCATTAGGAGCTGAATCCAGTAGTCTGATAGAGCTGAGGCTGCCACTGCTCCATGCCCTCAGTTCAAGCTGGTAGTGGGACAGTGTTCCCTATAGACACACAAGCACATATATGCACAGTGCTCATACACAGATAAACGTAGGTGACACATTGAGCACTCACACAGACACAAACAGCACTAATGCCCTCAATCCTGTTGCCCTTTCTAGCTGATCAGAATGAAGGTCCCTTTGTGGGAAATACATACCTTCATTTGCAATGTGAATCCTTCCAGACTGCCCAGTAACTGAGCTCTGGATGCCAGGACTCCCTAGTTCTGACTCTTATGTATCATAAGGCCACAAGGCCCACAGTTCCTCTCAACAGTTCCTCACAGACTCCTCTCAACAACAGACATAAATAGCCATGTACGAACATTATGGATCCTCCAAAGGAATTCTCCTAAGCTACCTGCAGTATTTAAGTTGCGTTTTAAAGATAATATTTAAGTGGAATTTCTGTTTAATGAATAAGAAAAGGAATATTGTCAAAAGCATGAGAAAGACCCAGTTATACAAAGAAAAAAAAACTTGGAGAAGTGAAAACAGTACAGTAAGCACAGGGAGTTCCTCAGGGTATGTGGAGATTAAGTATACCATTGAGGACTTAGCCTTGACAGTCATACAAATCATTGATTATAAGCACTTTCTCTGATTTTTGTGTTACTTATTGATACACATGTATCTCTAACTATAGAGATACACAGCACCTGCTGAATCACTTATTTCAATACAAAATGAATTATGATTGCAATTCCAAAATTTTCATGCGTACGTACATTTATGAAATAACTGCTTGGGTCAAATTCAAAACCAGTGATTCACTAGGAGATGAATATCCTGCTCCAAGACACATACTGAAGCTTCTATTTGTCCCTTTTTTTTTTTTTTTCTGATTTAATTCCATTGATATCAATACAGTTATATAAGCAGAGATATGACTCACTGACTTCAACATGGCTAATATTCCTGAACATAAAATAAAACTTTTGAGATTAGAAGCATTGGAAGGATTAGAAACAACATAAGACACTACCGTTGTCGTGGTTTCGACCCTGGCCGGATTTTAAACACTGATAATCGCTTTCCCCCCTCCTCCCCCCTTCTGTTCTTCTCTGAGCTGAGGGAAAAAAACAGTCAGAGAATTCTTGAGTAGAGATAAGAACTGGGAGACTCGCTTGCTAACTAATTCTCACAGGCAAATAGACTCAAAATGGATAGAACTTAAATTTATTGCTAACAAGCTTAAACTAAAAGCTAAATTATTGCTAACAGAATAAGAACTAAAGAGTAAAAGAATAAAATAGTCTTAAAACACACCACCTACTTTCCACTCCCCCTTCCCTCCATGTTCTTCCTCCTTCCCGTAGCAGTAAGGTGGACAGAGAAGGGGGGATAGTTGTTGTTTAAGTCCATCTTTCGGCAGAAGCTCTTGCTAATCTGCTGTCCGGTGGATTATTCCTCCATGGGCTGCAAAGGGACAACTTGCTTCACCATGGTCATCACCATGGTCATCACCACAGTTACAGGGGCTAATGGCTTTGAGTCCTTCCCCTGTTTCTTGTAGGGTCCCTCCCCACGGGAGACAGTCCTAAATAGACCTCTCCAGCATGAGTCCCTCCTTCAGGCCACAGTTCTTCCATAATCTGCTGTCCCTTGGGTCATGAAGGAGCTGCATTAGTGTGGTTCCCCCACAGGGCCACAAGTCCTACCCAGGACAACTTGCTCCAGTGTAGGTTTCTCTCTCCATTGGCCACAGGTCTCCAGCAAGACTCTGTTTCATCTTAGGCCTCCCACGGAGTCACAGCCTCCTTATGCACTTCTCTGCTCCGGCATAGACTCCTTCATGAGTTGCAGAGGAGGGACTCCGCTCCCCAGCAATCTTCCACAGGTGGCAGGGGGCTCGGTTTTCAGTCTTTCCCCTGCTGGAGGGGGAGACGGAGGCCTCTGGACCTCTTCCTCCCCTCTCCTGCTACCCTGACCTCGGAGTCTACACTGCTATCTCACGTTCTCATCTGCTCTCCTCTGAGATGAAATTTCTTCTGTGACCAGGCTTCTCTTCCTATGTTCTTAAATATGTTATCACAGAAGTGAATATTATTTGCTAGCAGTAGGAGCTGGCTATCATTGGCTTTTTTCATAGAACAGTAAAAGCTTCTAGTAGCTTCTAATTGAAATTATCTCTATGGCCCCCTATTACCAAAAATTCAGGCATTTGAACCCATGACAACCATATTTTGGATTCCCTTTTCTGTCCTTTGTATTCTCATGAGAAATGTGTTACATTGTAAAAGACTTACTTAAGCTAAGGACCGGTTCCAGTTTTATGAAATTAAGGATATAGCTAAAGGATAGTTGTGATGGAGGTAACGATAATCAAGACGGCTGATAATTTCTGTAGATAGCATGCTAGCTGGTATTTTTCCCTTGGTAGTTGAATAATGAATCATAATATCAAACTACCTTAAGTTCAGAGCTGCCCCGTAAATAAAGTTAGAATTAAGCACTTTGAGATATTATTATTATCCATAAAATATGGCAATATTGTGTGTCCTCAAATTATGTTCTGTATCAGTGATTGCATAATACGCCATTAACATTTTTAGTAGATATATGTATGCATCGAGGAGAGACTACAATCTTTAAAAAGACATTGAGGTTTAGAGAAAGCTATTTTTAGATTTATCTCTGACTGACATCAAGTCAGCTATCAAAGTAACATGTGACAAGCATGAGGTTAGAACTATTAAATGCTACACCACCATAAGACAACAGTTTTTAGGTAAGATATTGTAGGCAAAACATATGACCCATAAAAAAGTGAGTTAACTGAAAAAGTTAATAAGCAAAGGTAACAACTGGTTTTAATGTGTTATTAATAGCATCATTTACTGTATTGATGTTGCTACAGTTCTACTGTATTGGCATTTTCCTTATGTAGATACCTTTTTTCCCCTCTGGATTTTCATATGCAGCATAAATATACAGACAATATCTAAGCAGGATCTGGAACTGTGAAGGACTAAATTTTTGCTTTCAACTCAGCCCAATAGACAGAGGTAGGGCAATGGAAATAAAAATTATATTAAATCAGTATTGTCTATATTTAAGACTATCACCATTCCATAGCATGACAGCTGCAGACAGCTGAGTGATTACACCTGAAAACACATCCAAAACATTGCTATTTCCAAAATGAAAATTTGAAAATTCTTCTTTTTATTCTTCTTCTAAACATGTGGTACTCTATATGTCTTCCCCAGTTTTGTCTCATTGAACATATTTTTAGAATATGGCTCCAGCTTGTCTGGGAATTTCTTGAATGAGCAAAAAGATTCGTTTTACTTCATTGTTTTCCTCATAACTGAACGTTGCTGTATACATTTGCCTACCTCAAAAATGTTCGTTAATGATAGCAACAGTAAATCTCCAATCTTCTGGAAACAATGAGGTGGTTTAATGAGACTTTATAGGCTGATTATCAGTCTTTCAAAGAAATAAGTAACTTGCTGAGGGTTAAAGGTAAAAATCTGAAGTCTCAATAATGTTGCTGCTTCAACCAAAATATAAAAATATGAAAAGGTTTAGTTTCCATTTGGATGATGGACAAGAGACAGGAGATTGATAAGTTGTGCACAAATCCATTTATGTTAATCTCATTAAAAAGAAACAAAGATGATGATGTATGCTACACATCAGTGAATTACGTTATGTGTGAAAACTGCAACATAAAGGGAAAGAGATGATGACTCTCCACAAACTTGTCTGGAGCCTGTTCACATAACTCTTCTGGAGATTGCTAAATAAAAATAATGCAATGGAATGTTTCCTCTTTTTCTTATGCTTTGTAAAGAAAGTATTCTTCTGAAAGAAAATGGAAGGACTGGCAACAGTGCTTTATGGATATTGGCTTTATGAGCAGCTTTAGTTCTCAGAAACAGATCTTTCAAAAAGGAAATAACCTGTGCAGTGCAAAACACAATTATCTGAAAAATTAAAATGCTTCTCCAAAGAGTTGAAACCACTGAATTATACTATGACTGATTCAGTGGAAAGAGCACCCATAATTCAAATATCAGGAGTGTAAATTTTCTTGTTACTGTTGTAACTAAATTGTCACACAAATACCAAGATTAAATCTTACTCCTCTGACTAAAAACAGCTTATACTTCCAACAGCAAAGTTTGTTTAAAACATTCATATTCACAAGATAGATTCTTCTCCTCCTCCTTTGGCAAAAAAAAGGTAATGTCATTTATCACTTTCTTCAAAATGATTTTTTTAAGGAATTCTGTTTTTGACAGGATATGAAACATATAAATTGTGTATTCTCATTTTCAATGAAGTTTCAGTACGCCAGTATTCTAATTCAGTTCCTAAGCAGATTTTTCAATTTAAATGGCAAATGCTGTCGAGTTCTAGAAATCCATTAATTTTTTTCACAGCTTGCCCCACATGGGTGTAATCATAGTCAAGGGCTGTGAATGACCTTGTTGATTCTTTTCAGCTCTGGGGACTAAAGTTGACAAGTACCCAAAGGCATGTAAAATTTAGAACATATGTTCTTAGCATCAAAATATTAAGCTACAATTGATGTAGATACTTATACCTGAGCTGATAGCCTGCATGCCATTTATGACTGGTGAGGCTAAAACACAACTGCTAGGGTACAATTCAGCACACCCGAATGTCCCATGTCATAAGGAGTCCCTCTTACTAAAGAGACAGAATTTTTGATAGAATTTTCCAAGAATTTCTGGAATCTTGTCCAAACAACAACTTCTTAATTCAGCTAAAAAACTCACTAACACTCTGATGATGATGTATCTGATACATAATGTCTTCAGTGAGCATAACAACTTACTTCAGAGGTATTGTCAGAAAACTTAGTGAACCAGGTTTGACACTTGGAGACCTCTTTCTGTGTATAAAAATCATAACTATTTTTTAATACTTTTGGGATTTTTTTCCTTCTTTTTGGGTTATTTTTTGTCTCTTGTTTGAAGATTGTGCTAAAAAATACATTTCAGGGTAATCAACATGGATTGATTAAAGTGAAATCATGCTTAACCAATCTCATTGCCTTCTACAATGGGACAACTAGCTGTATAGATTAGCGGAGAGCAGTAGATATTTTCTACTTCAACTTCAGCAAGGATTTTGACACTGTCACCCGTGGTATCCTGGGGTCCATCAGGAATAACATTGCAAGCATGTCAAGGCAGGTGATTTTGCCCCTCTGCTCAGCCCTGGTGAGACAAATCTGGAATGCTGTGTTCAGTTCTGGTCTCCTCAGTACAAGACAGACATGGAGCTCCTGGAGTGGGTCCAGCAGAGGGCAGAAGGATAAGCTCTTCTTGGTGGTTCCAAGTAATAGGACAAGAGGCAACTGGCAAAAGATGGAATACAGACAGATTCCTCTGAACATCAGGAATAACTTCTTTACTGTGTAGATGACTGAGCATTGGAAGAGGTTGCCTGAAGAGGTTGTGTAGTCCCCTTCTCTGGAGATATTCAAGAACCCTCTGGACACAATCCTGTACAACTTGTTCTAGGATGACGCAGTTCAAGAAGGGAAAATGGGTTAGGTGACCTCCCATGGTCCCTTCCACCTTTATCAGTTCTGTGATTCTGTGAAAATGGGTTCAGTACTGCTCACTGATGGTGAGACCAAGTGAAAAAACGCTACTTGCAGCCAGTACTTCAAAAGAGGGCAACTGCATCCAGTTCACCACTTGGGCCTGTACTAAGCATCACTCTATGTCTAGGTTAGCCTGGAGGAATGGCAGTTGGTCCCAGGCTGGTTCCCAGGCAATTTTCTGTTTTGTAGCTGGAGGAAAATGTAAAAAAACCTGTTTTTATGTAATTGTGCAAACAGAAGAAAATTGCACTGGCTACTTTTGCAGAACTAGAAAAAGAATGAGGTGTGCTGGATAAAAACTGGTAGACAGGAAAGATGGAAAGGCCACTGCTTTCCAGGTTTTCTTTGAGATCAGAATCAGAGTAAATGAACTAAGGAGAATGAAAACCAGTGTATTCTCTACATCAATATTGTAATTAAAAATTATTAATGTTAACTGTACCTTACAAGTACCTTAATTTTAAGCTAATTTCAAACTCATACGGAACAGAAAAGCAGCAAAAAGACATGATAAAATCTTTGGTTACTCAGCCTAATGTCTTCAAACAAACAAGAGTTAAAATTCCTTCTTTTCAAGAAGTACTTGACATTGTCTGAAGTTTTAATGGAAAATTAGAGGACTATATCAATATCAATAGTGTCTCTCCTACACTTTTGTAAGTATTTCAGTTTCTCATTATGCAGGGAGGATGATCTGACCTAAGGACAGAAATATTAAGAAAATAGAATTTATTTTCAGAGTCTCATTGAACTCCCACTGGAGTTGATGGGTAAATGCCCAGCTACTACAGTGGGAGTAGTACTAGAACTATGATAAGCAGTTTGTGTTTTCTAATATACACTATATAGTGGTCCTATAAAACAAAAGTCAGAAACTAGTTGACCTTAAGGTTGCTTCATCTTGTAGAGAGCAAGAATTTTGCAGCAAATATCTATGGGTTTTTCTAACCTTGGAGGGACAGGATCACATTTTTAAATAGAGTTAACGGCTCACACAGTTTATGATCATTTATTTCACAAAACGGGTGATATAGGCATAAAAAAAAGGGACAAAAACTGAGTTTAGTTGGGTGATTTTATTGCACATATTTCTTAAAATATATTTTAGACTGGCCAGGTAACACAAATGCCTAACCTGGATGTTTTGGAGTAGTCTTAGAGCAAAAGTGAAATAAAATCAACCTATTGTTTATTTTCCTTTTTTAAAAAAATTATTTTCCTTTTCTTTTTTCCTTTTCCCAGAGATACTCTTTTTCATACGAAAAAGATTATTTCATACGAAAAAGAGTATTTTTCATACCATAAGGTGAAGCATAAGTGTCACTAGCTTGTCACATACTTTTTATTTCTTCAGCTTGATATGAGCATCAGTATAATCATTTGAGAATGGAGAAATAGCAGCTTTAGGACATTAGTTGTTTAACATTACAAATGCCAGCTTGCTTCAGTATTCATTATATAATGCTCACGCTTACAGGATTATTATAAATTCTTTCATTGGTACTGTGAATTGAGTATTTTAATAAAGGCTGTTGCTACTTGATGAGAATCAAATGAATTTAAGTGAACAGCTTTGATGATCACCATTAATACAACTGTAATTACATATCTATAATAAGTAATTAAGAAAAGGTTACATCTGTATATGTGAGTAAGTTTAGAAACCCGTAGTATCTAGAATGAAACTTGAGTCAGACTCCAAAATAAGAATGTGTGTGAAAGTGGACCATCTCAAGACTGCAGTGGAGGACCCAGCAGGTAAAATAGCAGAGGTTTTGCAAGTACACAGGCACAGGATGGTGCCAAAGATGTCAGGACTACACATACAAGTGGTCAGTACTTGATGTAAAATGATATAGCAACCAAGTGAAGCTGCCAATAGCTGATAGAGCAGTTGAAAATATTTAAGAAAACAACATCACCAATTAATTGTACAGTGGTAACTTTTCCAGCACTGGTCATGTGAAATTAATGACCCTGATATCCTGCAATGTTTTGTATTTAATTATCATTAATGGAAAATAATTTTAATGTCTGTGTTTGGTTTAAAGTTCCACCCTTGAGGTTTGACTGAATTTAAAATGCAGCACAGAGAGTCATAAATATAATGAAATAAAATACAATATTTGGTAATGCTTTTGTATATTATTGATGCAAATTTAGGCAAACAAAGGTTATAAGACTGAAATGAATGTTGCCCTTTTACAAATAAAAGATTGGGTTTGTTTATGTGCTATGAAGACCATTTACAGAAAATTTCAAATTTTATTACTCAGAGCTATTTCACACACACTGTTAATATATCATGATACTGAAGTTGCATAAATCAGAGCACACTGTGCTTTATAAGAATGTCTCAATCCTGTGCAATATAGCACAAAGGAGAAAAAAAAAGGTGTGATCTTCAGAGGTATTTTTCTTTGATGCAGTTGTTTTAGCAGCTAACAGGTAAACTCATATCATCCAGCACAGAACTTCATATGATCAAGAAAAAAGGCTTCAATACTCCTGTAAAATTCATGATGATGCCTAAAAGAAAGCCTAAATAAATCTTTTTTGACTTGTAAAGCATATTACTGCCTACATTCTTTATTCTAAAATAATTTTCTGTTGCTCTGAATATAAATTTATTTAGGTATGGGATTTTAAAACATTCTGCAATCACCCCTTTCTGTTCTTTTTTTTTTTTTTTTTTTTTCAGCATCACACTTTGTGTGCTGTTTTGCCTTGGTGTTTGATGGCCTTCCAGGCAAAATGCTGACAAATTAGAGAGGGATTGATTTTGACCTTTTACAGCTCTGAATCTACAGATGTTTATGCAGATGCTTGGCTTTCTACATGAAGGGTTCCACTGACATCAGCATGACCGCTTCTGTTAAACTTAGAAATTTTTTACAGGGTCAGAATTCAATTCTGCAGAAATCCAAATGCAAACAGAAGAGGAGATGACTTAGCAGGTTTCTCTCACTGGTATTAAAAAAAGATTCAAATGCAAATAAACTAGATCTACAAGTACTTGGCAGATCCTAGGAACATTCAGTCTTTATTTGCAAAAGAGGAATTAAAAGCAAAATCCTTCTCTTATTTTTAATTAAATTTTCTCTTACAGTCAGTGCTTTTCTTTGTGTGCACCGGTGGAGTTTCTATATTTCTGAAGTATTGGTAATTTAATATGAAATGGTTAATCATGTAACCAGACAATACCTCTGATAATTTAAAAGCTAGACAAATATTATACTTACATTAATTGCAAAGCATACTAGTGTTTGTATTACCATTACCAATTGTAGAGCTAATTATTTATTCTAGTTCACTTAGTTTTAAATCACTTATAAACTTCTGAAACTTATAACAGAGTTGTGTGATGTAATGAACACAGCTGACCATTAAATTTAATGACAATATATATAGTCTGTGATTTAAAATTCTTATTATTGTAATTCCTTCAAAGAATTTGTTTACCTTTTGCTTACGGTTAAGTAAATCAATTTTCCTATCAAGTTTCCAGCTATGACAAAATAACTTGAAACAAAAAATGAATTAGCTAGAATTTGAAATATGTACACAAACTGTGAGGAAAAAAAAGAAATCCCAAAATTCTAAGGTCATTCATGTAAATTTCATCTTAAATAAAGGTCAAGATGTTAGATTATGATGAAGAAAAAGTGTTTTTACTACTCCCACTAGTGAAGTTGCATGTGGAATTATAATATGGAACATTAACATCAACTTTTACACTCTATGAGGCAATAAACTCCAATCCAAGTGACCATGGAGAAAGCTATTTTTTAGGGAATAAGATGGCACCTATTTTCTTATCCTTAACATCAGCTTATCAACTGGACTGGAACAAAAGACAGTTTTACAGCCTGCTTGGCACAGGTGTTGGATATTAATCAATGTGACAAAGCAAACACTTTGGCTGGATGCTGTGCAAATGTACTTCTAGCCACTTTGCTCGCATTAGTTCAATTTGGACAGAACGTGATTTTTTTTGTATTTGCTTTGCATAAAAATAAGAAATAACAAACAGTCTTTCTTTTCATGAATGTCTCATACACAAAGGATGAGCTGTGACATTTCCTGCAGATAATGTGATTTTCTCCGTTCATTTTAAAACACTATTTTTTAATGTGCTGATACTTGCTGGTAAAAAATTAATATTGCAGCTGTGTGATGTATGGAGTACAGTGAGATCAAGGTGAATGTAGCCATTCTCATTAAAGGACACTGTTTGCTTTGTGCAAAAAAAAAAAAAAAAAAAGGAATTATTTCTAGTGGTGACTGATGTATATACAATTCATTAGAAATTATTTCCAGCACCATACAGTAGGGTGCGTATTGGTTCTTATTTCTTGAGTTTACATGGATAAGAAAGAGATCAGCTGACTGAGCACCATGACTGATTGACAGCATTGCCTAACCTATGTCAGTAGCTATCTGAATTAAACCTGCAGATATCCAAAAAGCAGAAAGACTTTTCATATCTCTGCCTTGTTGCTGCAACACATCTAAAAACATTCTATCAGTGTCATGGCACAAAAATCTGTATTTTCCAAAAATTTGTTAGAACCAAAGGGACGTTTGTTTGGTAGCTTGGTTTTGCTTTTTTTTTGGTTTTCCTTTCATTAGTTCTGTACAGAACTAGTAAGGTTATTAATTTATTTTTGTCAGGCTATTTTATATAACGTTTATATACCTAGATTGAAACTGCTATGAAAAATAGATATTCTGGTTGAATGTACATTTCATATATTTATCAACTGCTTTGAGGTTCTCAACACATATAAGTTAAGGACAGCATATTTTTTAATTTCATGTGAAACTATCTTTTTGGAAACCCTTAAGACAAACATGGTAATATGAAGTTTAGCACATAGGTCAAAGATTACTAATCATTTTTCTGACCCATGATGGAATGCAAGATCCCATGACCAAGACAATAATTAAAACTAAGTAGATTAAACTAGGTAGATAAAACTTGTTATGTGTTTGGACAACGAATTCATACTACTAACTGTAATACAGATGCACACAGACTGAGGAAAAAAGTGCTGTGTTTATTGTGTTTTGTTTTCTTGTGATTGGTTCTGCTTTGTTTCATTTCAAAGTGAAGACCTGTCAATACAGGGTAAGACAAAACAGTCAATAAAAATTCTCATGGTTGCTCTGCACCTTGATATTAGAAATGTGTTGTTGATTCATGCTCTTATACACATAAGAATGGAATTTTCCATTGTTATTTTTTCTAACTAAGAGAAGTAGATTCTTCTGTATATAAACTACAGTTTGTATATTCATACATTGCCTTTGTTTTGGAAAATGTAGTCTAATTAGTTATATTCAAAACTATGTGCAGGGAGGTCTTTTTGATTGGATCGTATGGAACACTTCCCTGAAAACAGAAGTGCTGCTCATATAATATGTGTGTAATCACCATCCATAAACTTCTTCAGTAATAATTTTTGGGGGGAAGAGTGTTTCAGATAGGATGTTTGGTTTAACAACTGTGAATTGCAGCTTTGAAATGAGTTATTTTTTTTACATCTGTTTAAGGATGAAGCTGCAGGAAAATACTACATTTTTAATATAGGTATAATTTCGATACACCAACAGAATAACTGCTATGATCCTGCTATAGTATTCCTTATTCCAGACCCACAATTTTACTTGTCATTATTTCAAATTTTTTCTTCTCATATTATGAAGATGATAAGCCTCTTGGAGATTTTGATTCTAATCCAAATCTTCATGCTTTTTAAGTAATAACAAAGACTACTGCCTTCATGATTGTGGCTGTGATCCAAAATTGTATGCTTTTGGTACATTATTAGCATAATTTGAGTGGGTGTGCAGGACTGCAAGTATATGAATTAGAATGTATATTACTATAATTTCAGAGTAAACTGTAACACAATTTATATTTATTTTAATAAAGGACATGTGTATTTGTTTCTTTGGCTCCCATTCATAAAATGTTACAAAGAAAGTGATCTGAAGTAGAAGTATTTTACTGTCTTCTGAACTAATGGTCCAAGCCTTATCACCTGGCAACACTGGCTCAGCTGTGATTCATGATATATAGATAAAATATAAGGCTAGAGGCAGTAATCATAAAGACTAACTGGCCTCATGAGACTAATTTCCCGTGACTTCCTTGGTAATCCATGGACAAGGATAGGTCCTTGGAAGTGTGATTCAGAGGAGGTCTCTAAATCAACCGCTATGAATTGTCTGGAAAATGTATCTTTTTCCCTTGCTTATTGAAGAAATCCAGGAAAATTAACCTTAAGAGATTAGTGGTTGCTTTTGTGAACACTCTTCAGAGATGAGGGTCTGGAGTATTCTAGTAAATGAAAATAGCTTTTGAAACAGAGGCTCTGTATGAAAAAAATTACCATCAATTTAAATGTTTGCATTCTGAAAGGGATCTTTATGAAAAGATCAAGATGCTACCTGTGCCCCATCTGCTCTGCCTGGGAAGCGTAACTGTGCAGTGAGTAACTGAACGCTTACATAGACAGAAAATAACTCATCTTTATGGTAATTGAAAAAGAAAGATTTTGATAGGTCTTACAGCAAAAAGGTCTGTCACTGGATAACACTGTTGAATATGCTTAAAAAGGCAACTGATGAAATTTCTCTACTGAGCCACAGAACACAAGGTTTTGATCCAATAAAACACCTAAACACATGCCCAACTGATATGTTAATATCTGTGACTTTTTTTGTGCTTAAATCCAGAAGACACTAGAAACTTGAAATGTCAGTTCAGCACTTTAAATCAATGAAAAGTAAAAACAATTTGAGGCAATTTTTTGACCCATTCACGTTGGAGAACACTGATGAACTGATGCAGTTTGATTTCAGTACTACATATACTTTTTTCCTGAATAATAAAATGCAATATATTGTTAGATATTTATTCTGGAATAGTTCAAAATTTTAATTATCTTTTTTTTACTTTTTTTTTTTTTCCTTAGAAATACCTCAGTTAACCTAGAACTCTCAAACATTTCTGTTGTGTCTGTGGTTCCTGCGCCACGGCAATGCAATACAAATGCAATCAAATGAGGTGATTTTCAACTGTTTCCTGCTGTTGAGTATCATATGGACTGAAAAGCACACTGTAGCCAGATCCAGCTGCCCTTTCAGAGACAGAGGGAGACAAATAGGGTATGTAAAGAGCAGATGTCGCCAGATCTACAGAGATGTAGCACTTGTTTCACATTAATCTCCAAGCACCAGAGGTTAAAGAGGTTAGGATTTCTGGTCTTTGTTCCATGTCACTTGATATGAACATGCAGCCAATTTCCATAGTATTATCATTCCCTCCTCCTACACATTCATACATATTGACTGTTTTTCTTCTCCTTTTTTTCTGCTATATTTGTATACAGTAATACAGCTGGCATGTTCATTTATTAATAGAATCAGGAAGCTTCTGCATTACTACGGAACAAAAAGGGTGAGCAAAGGGCAGTAGTAATTCCAGCTTTCCTGGAACTCTTTTATGGGTTTATATTGAACACAGTGACATTATAAAGTATATTTTCCTAATCGTATTTGTGATAACAATATTCTCAAAGTGTCATTTAATAAGTAACATCCTGTTACAAGTCAATGCACTTCACAGCTTTGTAAAATTAATTATATATGAAGCAATGCAAATAAGGATCTACATTGTTGAGGTCTTCGTTAAAATAAAGTGAAAACAAAGATCAACTATGACAAACTGGTAAAATTATTAATCAAGAAATAGGTTCATATGCAAAATAAAAGATGAAAGAAGTCCACTTTCCATCCATGAAAAATTTATTCTCAATAAGATAAAATGATTATTTCATTTCAATTAGTAAATATGTAACAGTAATAAGAGAGAAAATGGACACAGTCAGAATGTAAAAACATTGTTATCGCTGTTCTTTGTGTTTGCTAATAGAAATATGAAAATTTTTGCCATTTCTAATTTCCCCATTGTTGTTATATCACAGTATACTAGTTGGCTAAAGGGCATGAAAAATGCTGCTTGGTTATAATTACAGTCATTAGATTCCAGTCTTCAAAATTTTAGTAGGGCAGAATCATTCATGTTATCACTCTGGGGCTCAGATACTACCGAAGACAACCTCAAGGGCTCAGGAATAATATGTAGGTCATTTATTTAAAATACCTAAGTATTAAACATAGAAACACATGTGCCTGTTTCTTCATCTAGTTCTGTTTTGTTTCTTTGATTCGTACCTGGGGATACTTTTTACTGAAAAATATAACTTGTGCCTGTAACAAAATTGCATATTAGAATTTACTTTACTTTTCACCCTTCTCCTCAAGTTAGGATACTGATATAATTAAGAAAAAACATTGAAGATTGATTATAACAAAATTTTAACTCAGGAACAAAGATATATAAACATGATCAATCATACAAAGTTCAGCAGTATGAACACTGGAAAAAAGTATCTGGGGGGGGGCGTATTTTCAAGGCTGAATCATAAATTTAGGTTTATGTAAGAAAAAAATTGCTTGCACAGATATGATTTTGCAATTAAATTAAAAATCCTTGCCCTTTATGAAGACATAATTTATAATGCCAAAGTGTTATTCTACTAAAATAACTTACACACTTGTGCAAATTATTTTTTCCATTTGTTATTTTGTTTGTGTTCTCAATAACCACACATGATAAATATTTGTTTAGGGAATTTTGTCATTACAGAATTATAATTTTAAAAGGTCTTGATCTAGTGTAGTTCTTTCAGGTTCTTCTGCCAGTGACTTCCATTAGAATTACAAGCAATAAAAGGAAATTGGTATAGGCAAGTATAGTTTAATATTTTCCATATATTTATTTAAATACAAGACAGATTTTGAAGTGTAAGATCATCTACTGGCTATCTTGATTTTACTTTATTTAATGATTTGTGAACTCTGAGAACAGATGTATGGATCAACACAGATGAATATACTCAGTAGTGAGATGCTCAATATTTACCACAATGCCAAGAGTTGGCTGTAGGATCACTGACAACAATTAATATTAAATGTGTGTACAAACATGTTGGCAGAAAGCTTTCAGTTCATACAGAGTCATTCTCTGTTTGATGGCCTAATGCCAATCTCAGAGTGTGCCATACTGATAAACAGATGCAACAAAAGTGCAAAAGAGGAGGTTAATGGATGTAATCATCACCATGATCGTGTCACATGATGGCAAAGCATATCTATCCTCTTCCAGAAGTACACATGGTTGTGGATGCAGGTGGTTGGAAAGGAGATCATCTAACTCTGCCATGTCCATTTGAGGTGTCAAAGAGAAGCCATGGAGATACACAGAATATACACAATTTGTTGTCTTTACAGTTGGAACATGGGAAACAATAATTATTTTGGTAAATCTCAAACTTCAACACCAGGATTCTTATTTACATATTTGTATTAGCTTGTTTGTTTGTTTGTTTGTTGTGCTTGTTTGGTTGGTTTTGTTTCTAAGTCAATGGAACAGAAAGAGGTTCTTTTCTTGCTTATGAAGCTTAAAAATATTCTTACATAATTTACTCCCCAAAATAATCAAAGTTACCAGGAATCTATCAGGAGGTTTTTTCCTTTGATTTCATTGCCTTTTAGACTCTCTGCTATTACAGATATATTTTTTTTTATTCAATAGAATTACTTCAGTAGATGTGTTTATGTTTCCATATTTTCCTGGAAGCCATTCTAGACTGAAAGGTTGAGAGGCATCCTAACACTTTATGTAAAAGGTTGTATTTCATATAATCAATTACTATATGGGTTTGATAAAACAAATAAGTTCTACTCTTTAAATAAGATGGCCAACACTCATTCTTCCCTTCCAAATATTATGAACATTTCCTAAACAAAACATTGCTCAGACATAAGATTTTTTGTCTAAGCTAGCTGATAAATCTATAAACACCAATAAAAGAGTATATAGGATTTTTAAAATATTTTCAGATCACAGTGTTTGATTTTAAGTTGACTGTGGGGCAAGAGCTGGGTAATCTTGTGGCTTGTAAGTTACTGTCAAAATATGAATAAATATGTATATAAAATGGAATATCGAAAAACAAGCATTCATATTTTCTGGGAATTTTTTTAATTAGAATCATATCATCGTGCAGATATCTTTTCATATCATATCATCGTGCAGATATCTTTTCATTCTGTCTCTTCACTTGCTTTTTCATAAGTAGAATTGGAGGTTTGGCTGGTACTTTTCTAGATGCTTTACTCTCACTGAATAACTGAATCACTGAATTTACCCCAAACAAGACTACATCTCAGTGTAGGCAAGTTTAAACTACACTGTCCCACCCCCTTCTCTTTCATGCACCTCAAGTTCAAGTTTTAAATGCTGCATTTATATTACACCTCTTAACGCCCTGCATCCTGAGTCTATGAGCTACAACATGCACTATTCAGATGATAAGATTTGGGGTGGGAGTGGATCTACCTTTGGGCCATTTTTTTCTCTATCATTAAGACTCAGACATATAAATCTTCCAGTTTAGGCATTCATCCGTCTTTAAAATGACAACATAATGTTTTTTTTCTACCAGAATGAATAGTAATAGTATCTTTTTGGAGCCCAGAGGCACTTTCACTTAAGTGTGAATTAAAAAGTGTAACAGAAACACTGAAACAATACATCCCTTTCTATTTTCTCTGTGTTCTACCTTTTCTGGTCTTACTGCAACAAATGGTAAATAAGACTCAAAAACGAAAGCTCTATACATTAAGATGAGATTTTTTTTCTTAGTAAAATTTTGAAACATTCATAGGCAAAGCTGGTGTGTTCATTCAGAAAAAATAAATCATAAAAATAGGTAATTAATTCTTTATCACTTAATTAGTTACAAATACAAGCACATCCTTAAAAATGTTTTGTATTTATCATGTAAAAAGTTAACCACTTCACATATTAAGAATAATCATGCAGGGAAGGGAATCAATGAACCTTACCATAATCTATATAACTTACATGCTATTTATATATATAAACCCATCTTTTTATTGGTAGTAAGTGGCTGCTGAGTCACTGTTAAAGGTGATATACTGTACCTTCCTCCCTGTATGGAGACCTTCTCTTGTGTAGCCATAGAAAGAGCCTTCAAAATATTTTCTTAGTGTGTTGACTTCAATGAACTCAATTAAATTACTAGTATTCTGAAATGAATTTGGTATGGTTTTTTGAATACTTTTGTGCTTGATGTCTACAGTTCTGAAATGGCCAAGCTAATGCACAGTGATTACGTGTTTTCTGAATTTTGTTTTTCTGTCCTGGGGCATCCTTTGGCTGCATACAACAAACCTGTCCAAGGCTATTGCTTGAGAGCCAGAGCAGCACATGTAAACACTTCATGGTGGCTTTACACCGACTCCCAGCAAAAGAGATAGCTCTGCTAGGTGTGCTTAGCTATGAAGCTTTTATAAAGGAGACATTTCTGAATAGCATACTTTTCCACCATGAAATTAGTTTTCAGGCCTTCTAATATTACTGATTCATGAAGTGAAATAAGAGTATTATTTTGCTTTAGTAAAATGTTTCAAAACAACCAAAGAATATATTTACAGAAGAAAGCAGAGTGAAGTACAACAAAATATCTGAGGATTTTTATGTAGAATAGCAAAAAAAGAAAAAAAGAAAAAACACATAAAAAGTTGTGAATGCTGTGAATATAAATTTGACACTATAATATGAAAATATAATAATTCAAAATAAACTATTATGTTCTCATACTTGTATATAGAGACCAATTATTTAAGAAGCAAGCTATCATTATACTTACCAAAGGGCTTTTAAATGTGATTAAATTCTTTTAACTATGAAGGAAGTTGGAAGAGTTTAAAAACTCTTCAGAGGAGTTTAAAAGTGGTGGCTTCTTTGACAAACATGCTGGCAAATGACAATGAATCAAAACCAGCTACAGAATTAAAATGTTCATGGAGATATAAAGACTTGTTCAACAAACTGATAATATTAACCCATACTGCTTGCTTCGGAAGACATGTTTTCGGTGAAAGGCTCCTTATTATCTCAGAATACTATGTTGGCTAAGCTTCTGTATTGCATATCCATTTCGCACTCTTTGTGTCTTCTTTTTGGGAAATTAGAATAGGGCTTCACTTTGTTCTGAGGTGGAATGAAAGCAAACTACAGAATAAGTCAAGAAATTAAATACTTGTTTTTCGGATAGCCTTAGGTCTTAGGAAACAGTACATTGTAACCTCTATTATGTGTGTTAAAGTCAATGGGAAAGTATATATGCTAGAGAAGGAACTGAAAACCTTGTGCTGGAGTCTCCTCTGGTTTTATTACTGCTTAATTAAATTCTCTTAAAACTAACTGTTTCTTAAATACATCAGCACAAGTGAAAAGAGAATCAGAATCTACTGTTAGAAAGGCTGAAGAATCTATAATTATTCCATGAAACTTTTTATATTTGCCTGTGTCTGGAATGTGTTGGATGTCATTTGGCAGATTTTCAATTTAATGAGTCTTTCATTTCACCTATTCATAGCAGAAAATTTTTAAAGCAAATATTGTAGCTATCTAGGCTTCAGGACATTGGCATCCCCTTCAAATACTTTTAATTAATGAAATAGTGCTGATACAGGGCAACATTAGAAAAATTTATGCTAGCTTCCTTAGGTAACATTTGTCCATCAAGTAGAGAGCAAATCCCATCTGTGGGTCACAGAACCTGATAGGCAGTATTAATTAAAGTACCAAAAAGCACTGTAGTGATATTTCTTAAAGAGATCTAAGTCTACAGGTAGATAGGAAGAGATCACAGGACTTTGGCAGTAGAAAATGTATCAAAGACAGTACATAGTCAGAATCTGTTTTTTCCTTTTTTCTGTTATTGGGTGGCAAAGCCGCTAGTGCCAAGTTAAATGGAACTCACTCGTGCCAAGTGATTGCCATTTGCTGGTGGTGACAACTGACAAATACTGAAATTAGTCCAACAGCAACAGCTCTGAATTTTGGAACAATATATCCCCTCTGCAGACCCTATACCAATATGCCCTTTTCACAGTGTTGAATGAATGTGGCTGGAGTATCTCAAATCTGATTGTACACCAAAATTTGTTAGTTTTGTGCGGTGCTCAGATAAAACGGTGATGGATCATGGAAGCATCTAAAGCAAGTAGTCAGATCATTCATCTTCTCACTCAGTAATGCTCTTGAGCACCCATTCTCTGCAAATCTATACGGTCAAGTGCAGTCAACATGATTTTTTCCATGGTTAGACCTAGACAGTCTTAAATTTCTTTCAGAACACTGGTCTCTCATTCCTGTAACACTGAGAACAAGGTATTCTTTCATCAAGGAAAAATATATTAGAAGGCATCAGTTTGCTAGTATAAAGCGTTCTTATATTATAGTAGAAATAAAATTTTGCATATTCTGCACTTATTAATGCAATCTTTACTTTGTCTAAGCAACTGCAGATTTTTGGGTTAGGGGTTTTTTTGTTGGTTCTGTTTTTAATATACAACCAAAAAATATAAGTGAATTTTATTTGTATCTTCAAATAAATTACTTGCAAGTATCTTGATATAAGAATAAAAACTATGCATTTAACTTATTATTGCTTTGTATTTAAAGTTGTTATGCAAAATTAGTCATTATTTCTTCATCTGTAGGGTAATAGTTTCTAATGTTCTCAAAGTCACGTATTAGCATCTGTTAGATGAGACTTAATGTATCCCTGTGGGTTGGATAAAGAGTACCTAAGTTTCACTTCACTTTCAGTTGAAGTCTAGCCAAGTGTAGGATAAATGTGTCAGATTTCTTCTGCTCAGCTGAATCAGAGGATACATTATCAAGAATATATTTGGTGTTATTCTGATTGAGAGCATTCTTACAACAGATGAGCAATATGTTATATCTTAGGCAAAACACCAAGGAATAAGAAGCTTCTCTTTGTGATTATTCCAAAATAAATTATCTGCAGGGGAATAGTCACCAATAGCACAATGCTGAGATATTATACAGGTTAGTATTGATTCAGATCAAAGCGTAGGTACATATAATTTTTGTGTGTTAACACCACTTCCCAACGTGTTACTTAAAGTGTCTTTGCTTTCTGTAGCCACCGAACCACTCTGGAAATGTGTTTTGAAAGGTATAACAAAATAACAGAAGAGAATACTAACCCATGAGATTTTGCACTTGTAGGCTGACATAACAAAGACATTGTATTTCAGCTCTGTACTTTAATACATTCTTAGTTTCAAATCAGCAGGTTTCAAATCAAATCATTCAGGTTAACCCTGAATTAAACAGTTGGTTTTGTATGTGCTTGGCTTCAAAGCACAGTAACCTCTGGTAAATAACGGAGGAACAAACTGTGCGATAGAAATTAAGTGTGATTTTTAATTTCATAATGTATACTCCATACCCTTGCATAACTCATAATTTTCAAGCTTTTCTGGAAAATTTCCTAGTGTATGATATGCATGCAAATGAACAGCTTTTAGCTCTGAATTGGTTTGTTTTTTATTCAGATTATGTGTGTGTGTGTTTATAGTGTTTTGTTTATTATTATGGTTTTATTTATGTATGCTTACATATATACTCATATTTGTTATAAAAAACACATCACTACATTTGTGGTTTAAATGGTCTAATAATGAAAGGAAAAGATAGCAGAAATTAATTCTTTTTTTTTTACCACTAAGATCTGATATAGATTGTACACAATTAATTTCAGGGTTAAAACTATTTCAGGAGCTTAATTAACCTAAAATGGAAATGATTACTGTGCACTTCAGATGTGCTCATTGGCTTTGTGAATAATCCACCATTTTCCGTATCTTAGTTTCATGAGAGTTAGTCCTAAATCATATGACTTGTAATGAAAGATGAATGTGCTTGAAGAAAATCAACTCTTCTGAGATGAGGTGGACAGGAACTTTTTGAACTAAAAAAACTCAGTCTCTTATGCCTATCTTATCATACCCTATTTCTTTGTCCACCATTTTCCCTATATGGAGCATGGAGATATTTGTCCAGTTCGAAGGACTGACAGAAGAATTAATTACTTAGTATCTGAATATCTGAAGGTGGAGTGACCTGCACATAATGTTGTAAGTAACGCTTCTTGCAATACTTTGACTAGAATTGTTAATTATAATTTTTGTCTTGGAAAAGGTATTTTTCATCTCTTAATCTGAGAAATGTCACTTGCAGGATGGACAGAACTTTTACCATGATCTCAATTGCTTTGCTAACTGAAACAGGATGTATAATAGAACCAGCTTTTCTGAGCATAAACAAAATTTGTTATCTTTGTGTATTATCTCAACCTTTTACTTCCACTCTGGTATCCAACTCTGTGGGTTAGTGCACAACAGGGGCAGGCAGACTTCCCTTCCAACACTGTTAAATAGAGGATCAGTCCTGACTCGTGAGGCTGGTAGCTGTTGATAGAATTAGCAGAGGATGGAATATCACTTTCTTATAACTTTTTGCAGGAATGATGGATTTATTCATAGTATCAGCTTCTGCTCCCCTGCTGTTTTGCTTGTGCTGTGCTTAAATAAGCATAGGGCTACTTAGTGGTATCACACAGACTCAACTAACTTTGGATGGTGTAGCAAGATTTCCTTCAGTTAGCATTTCCCTACAATGCTTTAGCTGGCTGTACCTTTGCAAAAAGCATAGGTTTAAAATCTCACCCATATGCACTTTTGGAGAATTATTAATTACTGCCAGGACAACTGTCACAGTAGTTCACTTAGTAGTTCTACTATACAACATCGATGGGATCCTTTTTGTCTTTTTCACAGTCTTTGAAGATTCAGGTTCTGAGAGAAAGTCAATCTAAGATACTGAATGTCAACATTTAGAGCTAACATACTGCCCAGCATGAAATGCATATGAAGGAGACAAAGGAATTAAAGGGTGCAGATTAAGATGCTGAGGGTCTATTTCTTTCAGGATATATAAGGAAATTAAATTTTTTTCTCTTTCAGGAAGTGATTGCATAGGCAATATTTTAAAGATCTCATTCAGTTATTATTGATTATGTCACCAGAACCGATCAGAG
This sequence comes from Empidonax traillii, assembly GCF_003031625.1. Taxonomy (NCBI): domain Eukaryota; kingdom Metazoa; phylum Chordata; class Aves; order Passeriformes; family Tyrannidae; genus Empidonax; species Empidonax traillii. The sequence continues at coordinate 81,787 of NW_020955836.1, forward strand.
CAAATGATCTTTTTTATTACTATTACTTCTTACTTATTATTATTGTTACTACTTTTCTTTATATATCCACTATCTACTAGTTTGAATTAGTATGTGTGTTGCTAAGAAGCCAATTAAATCTTGTAATGGCACAAATAATTAACATGTGGGTTTCTTTTTTTCTGATCATTCTAACGTGATTTTTACTACCAAATTCAATTCTGACATACCTGAAGTAATCTTTTTGCTTTGGAAGTATTTCAGATTTTTGGGAGGCTTACATGATATTTTGACTCTGCATCATAACAAATAAAAGTTGCCAAAGGTGACATAACTTGTTTTCTTCCATTGTAGTTATCATTAAACAGTACTTAAAGGTGATTAAAAACTGGGAGGCATTCAGTAGTAGTTCAAATTTGGGGAGGGGGTTTGATATTGATCAGATTCAGCAACATATTGGAATCATGCTTATAAAATATGTGTCAGTTAATAAAAGATGAATAAAACTCAAAAATTTTTTTCCTTAAAAGTGGTGTGATAAGCTGGATGACAGATATTTTATTTATGGAACGGGGCAATTTCCAGAGCACCAATCAAAAATATTCAAGGTTGTGCTGTTTAGCTTTATGAAAGAAGTTTTATATTAATAGATGTGAATATGCAATTCTTTGTTTTGAAAACTAATTAGAAAGTATTTTACACTATAAGACACATTTTCAAAGCGTTGTCTTAAATATGTTGCATAGCTTCCTCCATATAATTCCTATCTCATTTTTTTTTTTTTTTGTTCATCTTTCTTGCATTTTCTGTTACTTTGGTCATTTACTTCTCTCTGTTCTGATATGACCTTGCATTTCTCAGTTAGATTTTTATCATACCCTTTTTTCACTTCATTATTAGTTATCCTTTAAATTGCAATAGTTCCTAGAACAGGAATTATCAAACTCCAGGAGTCGTGATCCCACTTAGGGTAATGGGTATTACCATGTAAACAGAAATGTGGTTGCAAGACTGAAAATGACCCCATAAATGAGAATGGAAATAGAGATTGTTAGCCCTGAAGAGGAGCCAGAAGCAGAAAAGTTTTTAGAACGTTAGCCAAAGGGTAAAGTAATATGTATCCAACCCTATTTTGTAAAGTGCTCTAGACTTTACAGGGAAATAATTATCAGAACAAGACAGAACTGAGAGATGATACAAACAGTAAAAAAGGAGGTAATTTGGAGAACAAAAAAAAAAAAAGTGAGAGATTCTTGGCCAAGTGAAGTAAAGCCCTTTTTTTTCTTACCTCCACTTTCTTCTTGAACTCTTACTCCCTCAAAAATTGTCACTAAGTACTCTAAGCTTTCAAATGTTCTTCTCTCTCTGCCCTCTCAGGTTGCAGCTTTTCTCCATACCTTTGTGAAGAAAAACAAGGTTGGATGGGTTGGGAGGGAGCTTGCCTTTCAAAGAGCCCAGTGTCTTCTGCTGATACACTTACAGCTATTAAACTGCCTACCCACTTCTCTACTGAGCCTTGTTTTCATAGGGCAATGCAGGCCATCTCAGGTCAGGCACCATACTGCCCTGCAGTAACAAAACTCACTTCAAAGAAAAAGAATCCTGACAGCTGACACTGTGGTTCTTTTATGGGAAAAGGCAAGATAAGGGACCTTGGAGTTCTATAAGATGGCAGAAACTTTGGATCCACCACTGAGTTAAATGTAAGGGGTTAGACTAATTTTGCCAGAGCATTTGACAATTTTTTTTCCTACCATAACAGAGAACATTTCTGATTTTACTTTTCCTTTCTTTTCTAGCTGGAATTTACAGCACTGTCTGGACAAAATACTGAGTAGATTGTTTACAGTTTAGTGACTATTTCAAGATAAAATCTTGCTAATAAGTTCTTTAAGGGCAACTCAGAAGACACATGAGGCGAGGGTTAGAGTTTTGATCATAAATTCTTTATCTGTTTTGCATTTGCAAAGAGCCTCTCAAAGAATATCAAAGAATCATATAAAAATAAAAGATTTCCAGCAGAGAGCAGTGCATGTATTTTTATTTTATGTATTATGTATATGATTTCTCTCTATTTGTCTTTGTTAAATTTTGATCAGGTTAATATTATTGGAATCAGTAAAAGTGACACATCTAATAGCAAAGTGAGATGAGAGAAATATTTTTCCTTGAAGAAAGCACAAAGTGGTTTGCTCAGGATCTCATATCTGCACTGTTGATTTTTCCCTCAAAAATTTCATTTGCTTTCCTTCACATTATTTATTTATATAACTCAAAAAATAAAAAGTTAATTTGGGAGAAATCAGTACAAGCCTTAAAATCAATACACTGAGATGAAAGACACACTAGCAACTATGTTGGGTAGTTTAGTTCCATTTGGTGGGGCTGTCTGGAATGAAATGAATTATTTCCCATTAAATGAACAGCTTTGCGGATAGAAATGCACTGGGTCTAAGTGACTCACTGAAGTGTTTGTGGTGTGGGAAAATTAATGGAGCATCATGCAAATTAAATTAGGGGGGTAAAAATAAGAAGTTTTGTAGATTGTGGCTACACCCTCCTTGCAGAAGGAGTGGAGGAGCACTCGCATCCTCAGTCTACCCCACTGTCGTCTTTAAAGTGAACTGTGAATGTTTGAAGTGAAAAAGAATCATGTGTAAACAAGAGGGAATGAGTGTGAGGACTACTTTATTGGACCTTTTTCAAACTCTGTTAGCAAATACAACTTGCGCTCATTTCAGCTGGGAACTGTTCTACTCTGTTAACAAATCCCTTGCAAGGTCAAGAGAGATTCATTGTGTCCTGACATATGACGTATGACTACACAAACTGTGCTGGACACACGGGGTGATGATCTCTCACCTTTTTGAGCAATGACACTGCTACACCAGCATTTCTCTTTAAAAAAAGCTCATAAGTAAAATTCCCAGCGGAGCAAGAAGTTACATTAATCACACATTTGCAAACAGAGTCACAGTGGTGGCTCATCACAAAAATGATATTTTCGATCTCTGTCCCTTTTGGCTTCAACATCTAGTACTGAAATTACTGTCTGACTATCCAGTTTTTATTTCTGTTCATTTCATGCCTTATCAATGAGCCACTTCTGAGCTCTGAACATACTAACTCTTGCAATATGATGAGCACTGCTGTGTTTATACCTGCTAAGTGATATTTTGTTTAAGAGTTAAGTGCAGTTACCAAGTACAACTTGAAAACTTTACCTGCTAGTCCCTAGCCCTGGGTTTTTTTCACAATTACCTGGCAGTAGCTGAAGTGGCTCACTGAATCAGGCAGTCAGGAATTACTGGGTTGATCTCAAACCATTGAAGTCATCAGTGAGACGGAGGTGGAAGCTCCATATCCCTAGGAGCTGTGGACTCTTCCCTCCTCACTGATGCCTGTGCAGCAGGTGAAAGCTCACTGAGCATCATGCAAGAGTGGGGCATCATAGCTTATTAGATCTTATTTATATTTATGTGTGTTCACCAAGAGCTCTCATTGCTTTCTTATCCTAGGCTGTATATATTCTACTTTCAGAGTGTGTTCATACCTGCCTAAAGATGCTCAAGCAAACTGGCCCAGGAGAAGCATGGAAGTTATGGGAAAAGAGCAGCAATAAACACTCAGACATCCAGGGAAACAAGAGACAACCACATACAGTCACTCAAATTTAAATTTACTTATTTCAAGGTGTCAAAGCATTTCAAACCATGTTAAGAGTATTTATGTAGAAGGCTAGAGAGAGGGTAGGTGCCTAAGTTCTTACAATTTCACATTGAAGTCACTTAGGTTTCAAAAATACTGCTTGTACATATATAAATACCTTGGTCTTGACACTAGAGGTCAACTTGCCTATATCAAAAGTTCAGCCAGACTCTTTTAAACTAAGCATTTCTCTTTCTTTCTCGAAGGATAAGCAAATATTTTTCCTTCTGATTGAAGTGTAATCCTGTCTTTTCAAAGAAAAGACACAGAGATTTCCTTTTTTACTATGCCCCTGTGATCAGATAAGAAACATGAGCTAAACTTATGTCTTTGGATAGGAGTTCAAACCTTCATGTTCCATGTCTCCAAATGTCTTATTCTAAGGTGGTAGTACTACTCAGTCAACATTAAAAAAACCCTAAATATGTTCTGCTTTGTATGTGACAAAGAAGAGAGCAATGAAGGCAGAGGTGATGTATATGAGGCTGGCTGTCAAGTCTAATGGTTGGTTGGTGTGTTCATCTGAGAACTGATGGGTACCACTTCACTGCATGTGTTGCCCTGATATTTTATCAGGGCTTTTATGAGATAAAATGTATAAGCAACCCTTGAAGTCAGCCCCAGAAAGTAAGCCACTTCCTTTGAAACTGATTTAGATAAATTTCAAAGGAAGTACAAAGAAGTGCACCAGTCAAAGCTGGTGACTAAAGCACTTTAGAGTTATTTGGTTTGAATCCAATAAGATAAGGGTAGATATTAAGTCAGCATTTGCATGGGTTAAAATAAAACATTACTCTTTCAGTTGCTGTTTGGGGAAAATGTCAGCTTCACCCACCATTCTACCTCAACAGCAAATACTGTTTGGTTTTCATTTGGAAGAAATGTCAAAAGCATCTACTTATGGGAGGTGGCTCTGCTCTATGAAATCCAAGTGGTGAGAAATGCTCAGACTCTGGAAACTATCTAGAGGAACTATGTGATAAGTCTTCAACTCCTTACTGTCCTCTGGTTTTTTTTCAGCTTGCTAATGTAAATCTGTGATTTTGTGATTATGTAATCAAATTCCAGCTGGAGGATTTTTTTCCAGAGTTTTGTGAAAACATTTTGGTGACAGACAGAGAATTATCTATGTTCGTATTCCTCAGGCACACAAACCTTCTTGGAACTTTTCTGTAAAAGTTTTCAAGAATTATTCTACATTGGGATTCTGCCAAGTCAGCAACCCATAGGCACTTAAAACGATGATTGTTAGCCAAGGAGGTCATTTATCAACATCAGTAGTGCTGACTGATTCATTAATTGCATCAACATCATGATTAGAAATGAATGAAAATGTCTCAAAGCAAATATTTTTTTGCTGATTCAGTATTTAGCAGCGCCTACATTTTTTTCACCTGTGAAAAGTACTCCCAGGTATTAATTTTTTCCAGTACCAACTTCTCTCTAGAGCTCCTGTGTTTTCCTTACTATTTTTTCTCCCTCATAGTCTAAGTGAATAGCAAATCTATTCAGAGCCTGTTGTGTGAATGTAATCTCATTTATACTAGAGATAATAGAAGATATGGTTCTTTTTCAATTAATTTTGTGTGTGATTCATATCAGCTAAATTTAAATGTCTACAGTCATGACATCTAGAGCTGATCCAATCACCCTTGATTCACAGAAAACAGCTGAATCACCTCAGGTACTTTACATATCTGTGGTAATTATAAGATGAAAATTACTTGAAAGTACTAATTTCTTCTCACTGCCTACAAGTAGAATCTTAAGGTGAGTTCCTCAAACATAGGAATCTATTTTTGCCCAGAAAAATTTCACATTTTGTGGCTTTTGACATCTACATGTCAAATGTGACATCTGCATGTCAGATTTCGTCTTAGGTTTTTTTAAGTTTTTGCTTTAGATTATACTTTCCTTTTATTGGAATCAACAAATGCATGTATCAATAAAATTAGCATCAGGAAACTATAGTGATAATAAGCCCTAATTATTGACATCACAAAAATACTTAATTCTGTTATTTAACCACTCTTCTCATTGCACAGAGAAGTCATATTGAGAACAGAATCTAAAACCAATGCATTTATGTATTTCATGCACGTATGAGAACACAAATGTGTTTTGATGTCCAGCTTATTAACTCAGTGTCATACAGGCTGTCTAAGTTTCATGACAGACCTTGAAAAAAAAATTGGACTATTACATTTGAGAATTAGAAAATTAGATGGAAAATACAACTATAGCATCCTTTAGAATTAAACATGGGACTAAGATAGACAGGGCAGCAGAAAACAGATTATCTCCAAATATAAAGAAATCCTTATGACATGGAATTTACTGGTCTTTAGCCTGTGTAGATGAATTCAGGCACTCTAAACTGTTGTAGTTTTACATCTGAAATAATGTATCTTTTTCATAAGAGGAAGGTTATCTGTACTCTGTATGATTCTCAACGATTCCTAAACAAAGCATTAAGAAAAGATTATCTGGAGCATGGATGCCCTAAGAACCACAGTTTGACAGTTTTATTTCAACAAGGTTAAGTTACCATCTATCCACTGAAAAACTATAAACCAAACAAATAATTAACAAGAGAATCAGTGAAAATTAAATACCATTTCTACCCAGTGTATATGTTTAATTTACAAAACTCAAACATAATGCAATAAATTTTACAGTATCGGAAAATTAGCACTAGACATGGAACATATACTCTTTCATATGAGCATACCCTGAAGGGATATTTTTCTGTCAGAAAAAAAACCTTGTCAGAACATGCTACTTGCAAGAAGATTTAAACATTAAATCATTAGACAAAGAACATAATGATTTCATTTTGGAAAACTTTTTGAAAGAATATGAAACGGTAATATACGTCCCATACCTGACGTTGCTCTTCCAGAAGTGACTAGTAAGTCATCCATATAAGTAAACGTGGATTAGGTTTTCTTTATCAGAGCTATTCCTTGCACTTACAACAGCCAAGAGATTTTACGTCTCTTTTCACTAATTCTGCCTCTATATGGTATCTTTTACTGAAAAAGCTCTAACTACAGTCCTAAAAACTGACTGATAAATTGTATTTTGGACTCAGTTGCAGCATTTGGTCTTTGGATGGCAGACTGTGACCCCTAGCAGATAGTAATATGTTTGCCTACTGGTGAAGCTACTAGAAATAGCTATTGTGAAACTCTGACAAGAGGGTCCAGGGTTTAGGAATACTGTATAGCCCTAAATTTATTATATGTCTTACAACCCTAAATTTATTATATGTCTTACAACCCTTTTCATATTCTTTTGCTTAAAGGGGATTAAATGATTTGGCAAGTCAATTTAGAACAAGCATAAGGTACTAGCACAGGCAGTTACCCTCATATTACACATACATTCACAAATTATGAAAAACCTCCTAAAGTTACAAAAACCCCAAACCTGCAAACAAAACCAAACATGCAAACAAATTAGTTTCCTTGCTATTTTCTTCCATTTTCTTTGCTAATAAATGAATTTACTAGAATTATCATGTTATTGGGGTTCACATTAGTGCTAAAGCCAAATATGGATTATCTGTCCAACCCATCCTCCTCCATCATATCTTCCTGTTTACTGTTCAAAGTGCAAAATTAATGTTTAAATTTATTCTTGAGTACCCAATTATTACAACACAGAGATTAAGTACTTGGCTCATGCCTGTGGATTTCAGTGTCCTAGGAACAGATATTAATATGCATTTCTCAACTGTAAACTGGCCTAATTGTGATTCCCTGTACCAGAAACTGGGTAGGTAAACATTCTGTGACATTGAGGGAGACCCATGTACTTTTTCAGTGCAAGTACTTTAGGTAGAACAAAGTTTATAATATCCTGTCAATAAAGACCTTTCATATCATATTACAAATGCCTTGGTGGGGCTGTCTAACATAGTGACTCTAGGCAGTCATAAATCACCTTTTGAAGAAAAGGGTTATCTTTGCATCGTCTGTCTGAGAAATAATCACTATGTATTGCTGTTCATGATCGCTGTTCAAAATATGAACAATACTAATGAAGTCTGGAAGAAGTTACCTCTGGCTCTAGCTAAATTATCTCTGCTAGTCTGTGGCTTTGTGGAAGAGATTAGGCAGTAAAAAGAAGTATGTGGGGTTATATTCACCCTTACTGTGATTAGAGGAACCCTGAATACAATTTGGGAAAGCAATTTGCTTTGTACTAAGAAGATCATTTCTTGTTTCTTTTTGCCCTGTGGTAAATCATTTGTCCTTCAGGGACCACATCAATAATAAAAATAATTAAAAAAGAGTGTTAGGTTATAATTTTCAATTTCTTTGTTTAGTTTACTTTACTTTATGTTTTGTACCTTTTTGTTTGGTTGGGTTTTTTTGCTTGAGGGGGTGGAGAGGTGTTTTGTTTTCTTTTTTTTTTCTGGAATGAACAAGCACAGTATGAGTACCTGACTCCTGCATACCAGCATACTAACAGTTCACACACTACAGAAGAGGAAAGACACTGCTTTATGCTCCTAAAAATCACTGGATTAAAGTCGCAAAGCCTGTTAGGAGCAAGAACAAGAACTCCCAAGTGACCCCTAAGAGCTTTTTAATCTTTAGGCTGTGGATGCATGTTATCTCACCTGTTTTCCTCTCCAGTTGAATGAATCGTTTCTGGTAACCCATTGTTCCACTGTGAAAATAATCTTCAGTAGCATCTTGGTTAGGGCCATAGGTAAACATGCAGCTGAAGAGTTTTAGTATTTTAGTGCCAGCATAAACTAGAGCACACTGTGTCAAATTGCTAATCAGATAATTTAACAGCTAGGCTAATATGCAAAACAGAGAGACATCATGTCATCAATGTATATTTTTATAAAGAAAACAGTAAGAAAGTTCTTCACAGTTAGGTCAGGCTTAGCTTGCTATGCATGGAAAAGTCACCAAATCCCTGTTTAACACTTTGGACTGGATGTGCTAAGTGCTGAGTCAAGCCAGTACAGGTTGTGTTTTGATGCGATAATAAATGTGGTTTTAGAGTACCTACTACTGGATCAAAAGACTTCAGCCACATGACTTTTTTACTAAGCAGGTTCACAAGCCTTTGAAGGAATAACTTTTTTTTTTTTTTTTGCTGCCCTTATGCTGGATAAAATATCACCTGTCTGTACCACTCTGTTTTTATGCTGCTTCAGGTGTCATCTACCAACTTACAGCAAGCATAAACCTCGGTTAAAAGCGTGAAGTCAGCATAAAATTCACATCATCTGCTCTGATTACCTGGACAGAAATAAAGTTCTCCAAGATGATCTGCAGTGCTTTGTGATCCAGCAATAGATGTAGTTTGAAATTATTATTTAATGGCATAGCACAGATGACTACTGGACCACACCTCCACAGATCTGCCTCTTTTAAATCATATTCTCAGGTGTGGGTTCAGGAGCATATTTTCTCTGATAGGTCAGAAAGTAAAGATACCATGCTCCTTGACACCATAGTTCACTGTCCTGTCCGATGAAGTAACGTTTGTGGGACATATTATAAATGGGAACATTGAAGTCACCTGGATTAGGAAAAAAAAAATAATCCTCTTTACTGTTTTTGCTGTTGTAAAGCTCTTTTTTTTTTTTTTTTTCCAAATCCAGTGAACCCATTTATAATATTCCCTGCCCAGATGCATCAGAGGAGACTGAGAAAACAGCACATTGCTGCATAGGCTAAGAATAAATAACCAGGAGAGAAGGGAGAGCAGAAAGTTCTTACAGGTTTTGCCACTAGAGGAAAGTATTGATGAACACCACCCTTAGGCTCTTAATTCAGGTTTATGGATTTTACTTCCTAAGCTGAATGTCTAACTTTCAGACTTTCCAGCACTTAACATGATATATGTTCAAGTCCCTTAACTTCTTTATTGTCTCCAACCCTTGTTCGCTGTATCTGTAACATAATTTTTAATGGTTGACCTACGTATGGTTAGCCTGTGGTATCTATGGAGAGAGGAAGATTCAAAGGAAATACCTTAGATACCCACTTATGATAACAAAGGTTTCAAAAGTATCAGAATAGGCTATATAATTTCACAGGAGTTTTCACAAAAGAAAGTAGAATTCTTCCTTTATTTATTTTTTCTGTAAATAGATCCCTTTTAAAGACAATTTAAGTATAGGTTGGAACTGCTACTACTGAAGCTTCATGTATTGAAGCTGAAAAATAGACAAATTCATGCTACCTCAGGCTTAAATGTGATATTTTTGAAGGTTTTTTTTTTTTTTGCAAATTGATTAGGAATTCACTTACTCCAACTCTGCAAGCATGTTTTAGCAACTCCTTACACTTCAGATACTGACATACTTTAGTATACTGCATATTTTTTTAATAACAAATAAAGGCAAGGCAAGATAGCTAATATGCTGTTATTGCTATTTATTATAATAAGTCTTGTTCTCACAATTTATATTGAGGTATAAGAAAGATATGGGGAATTTTTCCAAATCTACATCATCCATTTCTTAATAGTATACCTATTGAAATATGGTGTGATGCCTAGTGCAGAATGTCAAACAGATCATCGACTTGTGCGTTGTAAACTTAACCTCCACTCCAAGCTCAAACCTAAAAGAGGCGGTATTCCAAGGAGAAGACTCCAAGCCATTGTACTGTCTACTCTTTTATATGTGTCTGAATCATGGGTCATTTACTGCCACCTCTTGCGTTTCCTAGAACGCTTCCGTCAGCACTGCCTCCATACAATCCTTAACATCCACTGGACTGACTATGTGACCAACACGTCTGTCCTTGAACAGGCAGCAGTCACGAGCATTGAGGCCATGCTGCTGAGAACTCAGCTGCGTTGGGCAGGGCACGTCTCCAGGATGCAGGACCATCGCCTCCCTAAGATCGTGCTTTATGGGGAACTTGCCACTGGCTGCCGCAAGAGAGAAGCCCTGAAGAGGAGATACAAGGACTGCCTGAAACAATCTCTCAGCCTCGGCCATACTGATCGCCACCATTGGTCTACCCTGGCCTCCAATCGGGAGGCCTGGAGACACACCATCTATAACGCTGCTGCTGCTTTTGAGAACACACGCAGGATCACTCTTGAGGAGAAAAGACAACGCAGAAAGAATCGCGTCTTGTCGCTATCACCTGAGGAGCCTTTCTGCTGCACCTTCTGCAATTGAACTTGTCTATCTCACATTGGCCTTTTTAGCCATCAGCACGCTTGTAGCAAGAGTGGGTAGAGCCCTTCTCAAATTTTCATTCGCAAAGCCTAGCCAGGATGCTGACCTATTGAAATGACACCTGAGATGCTGTGCCAGGTTCTAGTTTCAGTCCCACTAAATAATGATGTTGTCTTTGCATTTTCTGCATGGCAAAAAAGGTTTGGCAGTAAGTACTGAGACCACCTCTTTATCACACTCGTGTAACCAATTTTATGAAAATTTATAGTATTTCCATTAGAGAAAAAAAGGTGGTGAGTTTGAATCCCTTCAGACACATCAGTGGCTTGAACAATTGTCCACTGAATCATAGGCACTCTAACCACTGGTTACAGGGTACCGGGTACCCTGTTACACAGTACAGGGTACTGTGGCCATTATCATATTAAAAGGATAGGTGTACATACGTTTAGAAAAATTATAAACTCCACTTAGGGGATTATAATTTTTACCAAGAACAAGATTATTCCTGTCACTTGAATAGATGGAGGAACCTATCTGCTGAAAAGAAGTGTTCTTTAAGCTTTTTCTGCTGGCAACCTCTAAGCAGCTTTCTCCTCTTAGTGCCAGGTGGATTGTAGTGCACCATGCCCTCCTATTTCTGCTGTACTTGTTTTACAAATTTGCCAGAAGGGGAGTCCTTAAGGGAATTATAATAGACCCCATATGGTAAGATAGAAGAGATGGCAATCTCTCCTGGAATCTAGAGGTTTCTAAATTAAACATTGCATTTGTTCTAATTCTTATTTTTGATTTTAGTTATAGATTGGGTTGGAGTATATGAATTTTTGAAGAGAAGAAGTGTGTACTATTCAACTGTGTGGCAAATTCCTACCAAGAATTTGAGGGTTTCGTTGTATGCATTTTTTTTACCCTCTTGTTTTATAGGTTATATATTTAAGAAAATATTTACATACAGTCTCAGAGGCTCAGGATATCCTGTTCCCACATCTCCTTCACAACTTTAAGGAAAGAGCCTGCTCACATCTGAAAAGCAGCATGCTAAATTATTTTTTAAATCTCTTAAAACTCCCTCTAGTATCATGCCTACCTGCCCCTGCAGGTAAAACAGAACCAGAGACAGCAAGCTGATTTTAACTCCTGTTTCATATTTGTACTCTTTTCTTTTCATTAACTTCCATAGTCTTGGCATTTTCTCTATTTGACCTCTACTCCTATGAGAAAAGGCAAATGAACAAGAAAGGATTTGGTTACCAAAACTCTTCTAATCATCACTGTTTTCATTTGCTCTTAAGCTGTATCTCCATCGCCACACCTCATACGCTTTGTGCCTTTCAGATCATAAGCTCTGCTGGGTGTGCCATTTATCTGTGTTTATACAGCACGCAGCACTATTTCCGCTGGGGCCTTTGGGTGCTACCATCCTACAGTAATCATGTTCATTAGGAAGAACAAAGACAAGCTATGTTTGAAAAATTAAAGGAATGCACAGTGCAGGTCAGGTATGGGTCTCTGAGCCATCCCTTTTGTTGAAGGTAGTTTTCATTTTATAGATTTTGAACTGTTTCTGAGCTTTTGGGTGCTGAAGGGGCTCACTTCAATGATTTAAACACCTCTGCTTTTCAGCATGGATTTGTTTTGGTTTTTTAAACAGAAATTATTTATCAAAAAAGAAAAGCAATATTTAACCATCTCTTCTTTACTGGGGCTTCCTATACTAGCTTACTATACTTAGCTGACAATGATTTACAGTGCAGTGCTCAGGTAGTTTAAGGGATGCTGAAGGCTGACTTGGCCTCAGCTACATCAAGGTGTGATGAGGACAGTGAATGAATTCCCAGGCAAAATGGAAGCCTCAAGAGGAAATCATGTCAAAACAGAGTTAGACTTAAAGGTTGTTCAGTAGGTGGCCTACCAATTACTTCAAGCAAGAGGGAGATGTGTTTAGCCAGGAGGCCAAGAGGAAAAACTGTTTTCATTCTGAAAACACTCAGAAAGTTCTCTCTAGTTCTGGTCTCTGTGTCCCAGAGTTAGTTATGCATACCATGTAATACATTTGCAATTTAAATATGCAATAAAAAAAGCAACAACAAAACCAGCAAGCAGAGCACATGTTCAGCATAAGTTTCCCCACATTCTGGGGTACTGGTTTTCTTGTTGGTGTATTGAGCTCACATGCCCTGCAGTACCCTCCTCAACTGAATAACGATTGTTTAAGTGGCCACCTTTGGGACAGGTTTTGGTCTTCTGAATCTGAACTGGATGGAATATCATGCGGTTTGGCAACATACTGACAAGACCTTCCGTGGTTTTTTTTGATTTTGTTCAAGTAGTTCCTCTCAGTATTGTGAAACTAACCTTTCACATCAGTACTGTTTTAACTAAGTCATACAACATGTGACATATTTGTTTTAAATATCACATTGGTTCATGAGGATAGCACGTGAAGGCTTGTGTCAACTCCACAAAATCATATCTAGAGCTGTAATATTTCTGCCCTGATGTTCTTTATAGAAAGAACAATCAGTTGAGTGTTCTGAAAGGGCGCATGAGGCAGGCATCTTCACCAGCCTAAAAACTAAAGGAGGCAGTCTGTGCTAATCAATTATACTCAAGTAACAACAAGATGGCCACGACTACCAGCTGAAGTGTGAAGAACAGATTTGTTCCATCACTGCATAAACTGCCAGGTCCAAACTTAGCAGGGGCAAATAGGCCAGCCCAGTCTGGGCTTTGCCTTAGTATCAAGGACCTGACATATGCACAAATTCATCCCAGGCTCTGTTTTTACAATTCTAAACTCTCTTATCTCCCTTCCCCTACAAGCCTGGGGGAAAGAATGCTTTTAAGTCTTTAACAGCATTCTGTTACCTTCTTTGAGAGAATTCCACTTCTTTCAACAGGCATAAAATAACACAATAAGTAATCTTTTTCCCCACACTTTAACACTTCCCAGTTTCAGAGTCACTTTGAGCAAAAACAACCAAAAATAACTAGAAATATCTTCTCATCATTCTTCTTTTTCAACCCCTTCCTCCCTACATAATCTGAACTGGGCCCTCCGTTACAATTTTTTTTAAAATGTTCAGTGATGGAAAATCTTCTGCTTCTGTTGGTTGTTTATTTCAGCTGTTAATTATTCTCACTGTTATAACCTGTGTTTACTCATGTATTTGAATTTGTCTGGGTTCAGTTTCCAGCCCTTGGTTCTTATTACATTTTTTTCTGTTTCATTAATAAAAGCTTTAGTGCTTTCTACCTATTAAAATACTTAGGCACTAACCTGGTAGAGAAATTGTTTTCTTATCTCACAAAAGTTTTTGTCATTTTGAAAAATTCAGGAGAATAATTTCATTAAAGAGTCTGAAACGTAGACTGAATCCAATACAGTTCTGGGCTCCTCAGTACAAGAGCGATATGGAGGTCCTGGAGTGAGTCCAGTGGAGGGCTGCAAAGATGATTAAGGGACTGGAACATCTCTCTTATGAGGAAAGGATGAGGGAGCTGGGCCTGTTCAGCCTCAAGAAGACAGGACTGAGAGGGGACCTAATCAATGTAAATAAGTATCTAAAGGGAGGGTGTCAAGAGGATGAAGCCGGGCTCTTCTCAGTGGTTCCTAGTAATAAGACAAGAGGCAACAGGCAGACACTGATGCACAGGAAGTTCCATCTGAATGAGGCAGAGCTTCTTTACAGTGTGGTTGACCAGTATTCTTCTTGCACAGTACGCGACTACAGAGGCATTACACTGCACAATGGAAGGCACCTTAATGACTCTCAAGAAAACTGGGTAAGTAAATGATCCTTTCACCTGTGTTTTGTTGCCATGAGGCTATTAAAAAGCTCAGGTAAACACTTCACATACAGATTTTCTGAGGGGTTATTTGCAAGGAAGCCCCCATCAAAAAATGGAAGAGCAGAAGTCATAGGAAAACAAAAAATTATATCAACAAGAAAAATGACAGTAAAGTGAATACAGCAGCAAGAGGAACTAATCAGAAGTATATCTACATGACAATACAAGTGACAACACCAAAGCTGCCAGCCCAGATGCTTTAGAATTCTTCCAGGGAGCCAAAAGCACTTGCTGAGGTAAAAATATCTGCACAGTTTGACATCTTTGCTGCAAAATAAGCAGCTATAATGAGCTGAGAATAGTATATGGCTTATACCCAAAAAAAGCATATGGTTTTTCTTTTATTTCCAATTGACAGAAAAGACCTGTGGGAAAATACTGAAAAAAATTACACTCCCACCCTATCACCTCCCATCTTGAATAATACATTAAACTATTTCAGAATTGTTTTTTTGCCGGTAGTCAGTCACCATGAGAAGAGGTATGGTGTGGGCAAGAAAGCATCACATACAAAGTAAGTGAAGAGTTTTATGCTGAATGGTTTTCTTTGTTTCACTCTAAATCATGCCCAATCCCACTTTACACAGTAACATTTAGTATTTGATTTCTTATGTCTTTATGATACCAAAGCATGAAACACACAGAGAAGTAAAAAGACTATCTCAGAATAAAGCTTTGGAAGTGATAACGCTCACATGTCAATTCAAAAACTACTTTCTCTTTCTGTTATTATAATCACCCCCCTTCAACAAAAAGTCAATATGATGTTCCTTTATTGTCAGAATAATTGATGAGCCAGTGCAATTATTTCTTGAACATGTACTTGTATAATGGCAATTTAAAGTGAAAACATACTTCTTCCATTGAGATTTAGAACGAGTGGGTGATTTTAGGATAATCAAATGTCAATGGAATTATTTCAGTTCCATTCTGATTTATTACAGCCATTAAAGCAGAAGTTAAAGCATAATAAAGGTATCTGCTTGGTATGCCCAAGAGCTATTTTTCCACAGTAAATAGCAACTGTCTTAATTCTTTTTACCTATAAAAATTCAGAAGAGATTCAGAAGAAATGATAGAAATATGAAAATGATCTTTTTTTGTAGACATTTTAAACCAATAGAAAAGTGTTTTTAGTATTTTTTGCCTAAGGAATTATTTCACTGATTATCACCTAGTTGTGAAAGTAGCTGACATTATGTGTGAAACCACAGGGAAAAAGCCAGGTCATAAAATAAAGAAAAACTGTCATCCTAGTGGGACTAGAATACTGACCTTTTATAACAACACTGGTAAGAACCTGTAACCAGAATTACTGTAACCAGATCTATGAAAACAATTATTCACTGGCAATATGTGGTTTAGAATGTTTACATGTATCTTACAGTATGCATTAATGTCAGAAAAATTCAAAATCCTTAATGTTTTATTGGGTTGATTAGGATTTTCAACATCCTCGTATTAATTCTCCATGAAATGACAAAATCAGTTACTGGTGGATTTGTAATCCAAAAAGAAAATGAGACAATGGATAAACAAACACTTGAATATTTTTCATACAGGAAAATTGTGTAAAGTATTTTAGCTCTATGACTCAATAATACACATATCTGGATATTTTTAAAGTTGTGCAAAAATTGTTTCATCATATTGAATTAATACTTCAAGAAACACAAGGCATATTAAACCATCATTCTGTTTCTATTCTTCATTCTACAGATAATGATTGCTCTTATCGTACTTATTTTAAATAAGACAGTTATCATGGAAACCATAGAAATCCAAAGAAGTTTCAACAGTTGCAAACATTTTGCAAATAAGGCAGCAAGCCCTGAGGAAGACATTCATTATGTGATGTGGTAGGGAAGCCAGCATTAAAGATGTGATGGTAAAGGGTCTGAATGCATGAAATACCTCAACATTTCTTGATTGTGCTGGCCAGATTACTACTATTGTCTGCTGTGAAATAAGGCTATGGTATTTGTTGCCAAATATCTCACTTTCTGACTGTAGGCCTTACAGAGAAATACAAGCAGAGCTTAAGTAATAAGAGATGTGACAAGAACCAACAAAGAAGCAGGAACCCTAATTACTGCAAGAATCTGAATGCTACTGAATTATAGGATAATAGTTCACAAAAATCTTTTCTTGGCAGAATAGGAATGTGGAAAGAAATAAAAATGTGAAAGTCTGACACAGACTGAAGTACAGAAATTAGTAAGTAGAGCAACACAAGCCAGTAAAAGCAAGAAAATCAATACAAACTCATAGTATCACATTTCTTGAATCGTCTCCACCTCATAATGATCCATCATCATTTCCATCAAAGTTGAAACATTTTCTAGTTGTCACAAGTATGATGGGAGAAAGTTAATCGAGCAACATGAATAAATCACCATGTCATTTTTAATATTATTCTGATTCTCATAGTTAAAGATATAGAAGTCCAAAGGTGTCAATTGCTGATGTCATACACACCATTCAAGTGTATTCTGGAAGTCTTGCATTGATTTAAAAGTAGCACTAAGAATTATTCTTCTTGAGAAAGTGATCTGGATATTGATGGTGACACTAATGAGACAAAATATCAGAACAATGTCATTTGGTTCAGTGAAACAGAAAAGAGGGGGAAAAAATCTAACCAAAAGAAATAATATTAAAGTGATCCCCTTATATGTTTCCAGAGTATTTTGAATTCTGTATCACACTTTTTTGCATTCATATATTAATCCAAATTATGACAGTTTACAATGTTCCTTTTTTATTTTCCGTCTCTCACTGGCATATAGGTGCTGTTCAGTAACTTTTCACTGTCCTCTTACTATGAGAATAAAAACAGACATAGAATAGACAATTTCTCTGTTGTCTAACTTTTATTCAAATATATAATGACTTGTGCAAGTCTGTGGCATAAAAGAAAAGCACTGTGGAGATCGTAGATCACTGCATTCATTCTTATAATATCCTGTGTTATATTCAGAATTAAATAAATGTCTTACTGCAATTAGTAGATCTACTGCTTATCTCTTTCTGTAATCACAGTATTCAAGAAATACATGTGTGAATGAATATGAGAAGATATACTGGTGTAACTGTAATAGAGCAGATTATATTGGCGAGATATATTTAAGAATGACAACTTATAATGGTTGATAAATCAAAGCAGGGCTTTAAAACAGAATTTTAAAATAATAACACTTAGACTTAAAGAGGAGGAATTTCAGGTACTACAAGACACCTCATGACAACATATCCTACTTCCCTTCAAGCAATTTACAAAAGTGCTTGAGACAGGAAAAAAGGAATCTTCTCTTCCTTAATGGTCCTTTCTTTATTTTAAAATTACTCAGTTCAGTGCAAACAATTAGGTAGGATTAATCCTGGACTTTGAGTGTAATCAAACTAACCTAATGTTGAAATAATAAAACTTGAATTTTAGGAATGTGGCTGTGTGGAACTTTTGCTATTAGTTTTCCTGAAAAACATAACAGTGGATTTGAAAATACACATTGGAATCTACTTAAATTCTATATGTGTCTGAAATAAATGCTATGTGAACACTAGTTAATGAAGATATGTGCAGAACCTTTTTTTTTTTTTTTTACTTTTCTGATTGCAGTTTTCTTTACATCTTAATGTAAAATGAAAATTCCATTCTCAAGCACTCTAAGATTTCCTGTTGCAGTGAAAAGTAATGCTTTAATTTGACAAATTAAATTGGTCTCTGGAGGAACTTTCTAGAAAAATATGTGAATTATCTCTGATAACATGATCTGACTGCTTTGTAGTGCTTATTATTCTAAATATTTTTTATAATACATGAAATATGTTTTTTTGGTTTGGGGGTTTTAGCTTGTTTGTGTATTTTAATTTTTAAGGAAAAAATACAGTTTACTGTGGGCCCATAAAGTCCAAGTTTCTGTCAGTTTAAGTACTTTTCCTGAACTTGTTTTGAGGTAGATCTAAACATCTGTAAGTTGAATTTCAGCTACTTTTGAAAAAACATGTTTTACTAGAATGCACATTTAATGCTTAACCTAATATACCTACCTAGAATGAGTTCTGACAATCATATCCACTGAAGAATTATACATTTAGAGAAACCATGGTCAGTGAAGATCATTATTTTAATCACCCAGCTTGACTGTAAGTCACTGACATAGACGATTATACATAGCAGTTGTAAATTATTAATATTTATGCGAGCAATCCCGTTCTTTTGGGAATATTGCATCTATGACTAAAAGTCCTGTGTGCAGCTCTGGGCACCACAATATAAGGAGGATATATAGCTCTTAGAATGCATCCAAGAAGGGCAATGAAGACAGTGGAGGTCCTAGAGGGGAAGCTATGCAAAGAGTAGCTGAAGTTCCTTGGCTTGTTCAGACTAAAGAGGAGGAGACTGAAGGGACGTCTTATTGTGGTCTACAGCTTATTGTTGTCTACAGCTTTCTTAAGCAGGGAAGCAGAGGGGATCTCTCCTCTCTGGTGACCAGCGATAGGACCTGAGGGAACTGCATTGAGTTGTGTCACAGGAGGTTTAGGTTGGATATTAGAAAAAGCTTCTTCATTCAGAATGGGGTTGGGAACTGGAATAGGCTCCCCAGGGAAGTGGTCACAGCCTCAAGCCTGCCAGAGTTGAAGCACAGTTTGGACAACACTCTCATGCTACATGGCATGATTCTTTGGGCAGTCCTGCATAGCCCAGGAGTTGGACTAGATGATCCCTGTGGGTTCCTTCCAACTCACCATATTCTATGATTCTATGATTTTTTTTTTTCATTTTGATTAAATTAAATTACCATTTTTCTCTGAGAACATGGTCAAAGTACCAGGTAATATAATAGCCATCAGTAGCTCCAGTTTTTTAATCTGCATTTAATTCCCCAGGCAGAGCAGGGATGAAGAGGCAAAGAAAACCAAAATGTCAAAAATGTTCTAATTCAGCAAGCCCAGTGTTAATTCTATAGTAATGTCATGAACACACCACCCGCCTTTGACATTCCAATAGTAAGTCAGTCTAGAGGATATGTGAATCAAAATAAAGTTTCTGACCCTTGTATTCCTATTTTCAAAAGAGTCATGACACAGAAATATATCACTATGTTTGTAACTTTGTCTAGTTTTCTGATATTTTCTTCAGAGCACTATATAACCTCTTATACAAAGATTCTTTAAATTATGGTTTAGACTTCTGTATGTTTTGATGGGAAAGCAGTCAATGCTTATTTTGGATGGACAGAGAACCACAAATTTTTGCTTTAAATACCATCCTCTTCTAAGTTCATTTGACTGCAAAAGGAATTAAATTGGCCTTTGGTAATACTGATCAGCTGGTTTCCATGACCTTTCAACATATCCTGTTTGGAATTAAGGTGAAAATAGAAAAATTCAAGTATGTAATGAGAACTGGCATATTATGATGTTTAATAACTGAATAGAGAACAATGTAAAAAGTTTGATCATAATTAAAGCCAAAGTTTTGTTCATTTGCCTGAGTTCAATGGATTTTAAAGTCAATGTAAAAATTCTTTGCAAAACATATTTCCCTTTAGACCAAGAGAATTCATATTAAACATAATCATATTTATATCTTTGAATAACATCACAGAATTAGACTTTGTAGTCAGAAATTTGTGCTTGTCATTTTCAGTTCTGGGAAATACCTGCTCCTTTCTTAATTACTAACATCAAAGAAACAAGACACTTGTATTTCCCAGGACAATAAACAAACAATTATTTATTTAAAATGCTTAATTAACTGTTATGTATCTGAAATAAGACAAAATAGATACTTTATAATTAAGGCACATGAAAACATAAAAAATACATGGCATTATGCTGAAATTTAAATATGCATCTCTTTCTAGTTTTAAACAGGTTATCTGTAATTCTTCTCAAAAAAAAATTAATTGATGACAAGACATATTTGGGGAAAGTGAACATGAGAAGGACTCAAGGGCAGCTGAAATTAATTTATTTGTTTAACTTGCATGAGTATTCAGAAACATTGACAGTGTTCAATGAATTCTACTAAATAAAAAAGTATAGGAAGGATCCTTGAGAAGCTTTATTTCTAATGCAGACATCAGATTAGTTGCTTCAAGATGAGCCACAGGAATTTGAAGCTTGCAAGTCATAGAAATGTCAAATCATGGAATGGCCTGTGTTGGAGGGGACCATAAAGATCATCTACATCTCCTGCAAACTCTTTCAATCCCCATTCAACCTGGCCTTTGACACTTCTATGGATGGGGCTGTGAGACACTGGGTTTTTATATTAATTATTGGCTTGGACCTACTCAAGTGTGTGTGTGCGGGGGTGGGTGGGCGGGGTGGAGGGACAGGTTGAATTTCAAGGAGGTGAAGTAATGCTGTCACACACATCAGCCCCTGCAGCCTTACCAGGTGACCCTGGAACAGCTGTCAGTCAGAGGAGGCTGGGGAGCACTGCCTATACCACACCTCGGAGTCCCAACCCAGCATCAGATTGGCCGGCACACTGGAAGTCCCGCCTGGGGGAAGGGGTTGTGGTCACAGGGGAGCCAAAGCACACAAAAACAGCAGCACATGCTCTCTGTGCTTCATCTTCTAGACTTCTGTAGTTGGACCTATGCTGGATCTGGTAGGTATGGTAGCTACATTTCTGTTTTTCTCTCTCTTTACTACTTCTTCTCCTAATTTCCTTTCTTATTATTTTGGTTAATTTAGGACTGGATGGATTGGATTTTTTTAGTTCTCTCATCCACCAGCTCACCCAAGTCCTTTTTAGCGGGGCTGTTCTTGGTCTCTTCATCCCACAGCTTGTACTGATACTGGGGTACCCTAGGCTAAAATTTTATGAAGATCACTGAGCTCATACAGTGTGATATGAATGAAGTGTATTATCACTATGAGTGTCAATACTACTCATTTTGACACTCATATCACTATGAGTGTCAAAAGTAAGTTAAGAAATGGAGGTTCCAGAAATCATACATACCTAAGTACAAAATATTAGGAAACAGAGAGGAGTAAAACAAATTAATCTGTCACAGTGATGGCTCTTCCTCCTTACCTGACAAAACATCGTGGTTCAGGAATGGTACTCCTCAATTTAGTTTTCCCACCATCTTGGTCCTGGCCATGTCCCTGCAGCCACGCCCCACTCTTGGTTACTGCAAAAAATTAAGCCTCTCCTTGAGCAAAAATAAATACATACAGGATATAAATAATACTGAAATGAGATTGTGAAACAGTCTAATTCAGCTGGTCCCACAGTCTGAAGTGTCAGACACAAAAAAATCACAGTATTGGTCATTTTTGGAAGATTTTTTTGGAATTGACTGAACATCTCTGAAGTTATTTGTTGAAAGAAACCAGAACTTAATATGTGAACTGGAAGTGCATACTGAGGGTATGCAAGAATCTTATAAGAGGCTAGGAAATGCATCATTAACTTAATCTTTTTGTGAAGACAGACAAATAATTTCAGTTCAAATAAAAAGGTTTGCTTGGCAGCATAAGGTGTGTGTTGATAACCAGAGTGCAGGTATCACTTTATTTTTAGCCACTTTTACAGATCTCTTTGAATATCCATTTTTTATCGCTCCTGTAAGTAGTTTTCCCTTCAGTTAAATGACAATGGATTTTTAACACCCTATAAAGCTCTTTCCAAAAAATAAATAAATAATAATAAAATAATAAATAGACATAAAAATAGACATTTTGCATAGCTTTTGTCAAAAACCTGGTATCCTTAGTTCTTGTTAGACTTAAATCTAACTGATAAAAGTAAGTGTGACCATAGTAATATATATCTTCTTAGTACTGAAGTGTGCTATGAACAAGAAAAGAAATCCAAGGATATTTCATATATTTCTGGGTAGTTCACCTGATATTGAATTGAAATTCCCAACTTGGAAGTAAATTTCCAAGCCTAGCACCACACTGCCCTGACAAGAACCATATAAACTTTGCCCAGGATTATTAGACCCTTTCCTCAATCAAAATGGGTAATAAGGGTGTTGGGCAAGAAATGCAACACTAGGAAACAAAGAGAGGTCTAAGATAAAAGATAGCTACAGCATGCTAAAGTCATCATACTTTTTAAAAGCCTGCCCTATTCCACTCCTTTAAGTTACAGCTATCAACATTTTCCATTAGTCACTCACATTTAAGGGATAAATCTTGTGAAGTTTCCAAAGATAGAAATACTTATGGCCTAATTTTCTAATGTGCTGACACCCACAGCTGCCTGTGAAATCAGTGCAGGTTTTGAGTGTTCAAGGTTTTTGAAAATCAGGCCACTTATTTTTAATTAGGAGTCAAATAAATGTGGGGAAAGATGATGTGTAACAATGTCTAGGCAGTTGGAGTTTTCTGATCTCTGCTACTTATGCTTCTCATATTTGTCATACTTTTACCTTGTGTTCTCCCCATCTGTTCTTTGTATCCACCCAGTTTTACAGTTTAGGCTAATAACCTTTTGAGGCAAGAGATGTATTTTACTAACAAAGAAATACAGCGTGTAGAACAAACATGCTTAAATGTCTTGCTATATATATTTTCATTCTTTCCATAATATTAGCTAATAACAATAATCAGACAAAGACTTCATCACTTCAAAACCCGAAGTGTTCTCCACAGATACTGAGCAAAACAAAAAAATATAATCTCCACAGATTTAAAAAATCAAAATGATATCTGTGACAATATGTACCATAGATGTCATCCAGTGGTGATTGTGTCCCAACATTGTAACACTTGGTTAAAAAGTCGCTGTTACTAGAATGGGCTTTTTAAAAGCAGTAGACTTCAGAGGTATGATTCTATATCTATATATTGTATCAAGAACAGTGTGGCCAGCAGGACCAGTGAAGTGATTCTTGTCCTGTGCTCAGTGCTGGGGAGGCCACACCTGGAGGACTGTGTCCAGAATGGAGTGCTGTTTCCAGTTCTGGGCCCCTCAGTTCAGGAAGGATATTGAGATGCTGGAGCAGGTCCAGAGAAGAGCAACCAGGCTGGTGAAGGGACTTGAGCACAAGTCCTGTGAGGAGAGGCTGAGGGAGCTGGGGTTGTTTAGCCTGGAGAAGAGGAGGTTCAGGGGAGACCTCATCACTCTACAGCTTCCTGAAATGAGATTGTGTGGGGTCTGGCTATCCGGGTGCCACAGGGACTTCTGGGAGTTGTAGTCCTAAGACTCTGTTACACATGCTCAAACAGATGCTTGTGTGGGATTGGCTGACATGGTCACATGTCGTGATGTGCCAGCATTTGAAATGGTTATATAAGTAACGGATCGGGGAATAAACGTTACTCTCGTTACACACCACGTTTGTGTCTGACTGGTCTTTTGGGACTCGCCAGTTATTATATAACTGTTACAAGATTGTAGCCAGATGGGGGTTGGTCTCTTCTCCCAGGCAGCCAGCAGTAGCGCGAGAGGGCATGGTTTTAAGCTGTGCCAGGTGAGGTTTAGGTTGGATATAAGGAAGAAATTTTTTACAGAGAGAATAATCAGGCATTGGAATGGCCTGTCCAGGGAGGTGGTGGATTCACTATCCCTGGAGGTTTTTAAGAAGAGACTAGATGTGACACTTAGTGCCATGGTCTAGTAACAACGGCAGTGTTGGATCAAGGGTTGGACTTGATGACCTCAGAGGTCTTTTCCAACCCAACTGATTCTATGATTCTATACTTTCTCTGTCTTTTCATTTGTTCTTTTTATTATATACACAGTTTTTTTTGTATGTATATGTATATATTATGTATATATGCACACACTTGTTTTTTGGAATAAAAATGTTGGATGTGGTTTTCAAATGTTACTGGTTGCTTCTTGACACAATTGCACTTTATTGTTCCTTAGATAGGTATTACAAACACGGAAGTATTTTTATGTAATTTACCTTACATTTCACATTCGTTGGTGAAATATTCTGTAGACAGGAACATCCTATTGTGAAATCCTTCCCATAGGTTTTGAGACTTTTTTAATTTTGGGTATTTGGTTTTCACATTTCTCGTTCCATATGTAGAAGTCACTCACTATATATAGGGACTTAGATCTCACTGCACTTCTTTTTTCTGTTTGTGAAGTTAATAAAAACTGTTGTGTTGACAGGTATATCTGACACTACATTATAATTTATAATAAAGTAATTGTACACAGGCACAAAGTCTTTCCAGATAAAACAGACTGAAGGACCTGAAGTCATGTAATTACAGTCAATAGATAATTTGAAAGTCATGAAAAATTTAGAAAAGAGAGAAATAAAAATGAAGTAGAAAGAAAAAAGTAGTTGAAAGCAGTCTAAGAAAAGCCTGAGGCATCTGAAGGCAGTCATTACTGATGCAAGACAAGGGGCATACTAAAGACAGGTAATGTCAAGTGGGAACTATAATAAGCCAGAGTTAAAGCATGGCTGCCTGCCTGCTAACAGCCAAATAAACTGCTATAGACCTGCTTAAGCCTTTTATTTTGCTGATGGTTATCTTTGGCAGCAAAAAAATGTTCCTCTTATATACACAGTTGACAAAATGGGGTGTTCTTTGGAAAAATTCTGAAACCAACCATCATTAGTTCAAAATGGTTCTTGTAGGAAATGAGGAGAAAAAGATAGGGTGAAGGGAAAATTCCCAATGCATAATGATTTATTAATAAACACAGATAGTTCTTGCATCTGGACATTCTTATCAGCACAGGGAGTGTAAGCATATCAGTCAGCCTAAACATTCATTTTTAAACTAAGAACTTAGAGATGAACAAAGAAAAGAAATAATTGTGTTAATTGTTCATTACAATATTTCTAGTATGTTTCTTGATCCCAAACCCAGCTTAGAAAAAGCTATTGGCAATAGGAACAATCTAGAGATGGATCAGTAGTGGCACACATACAGCTGTGCTTTTTGGATATAAAGCTGTTTCAGTTTTTTTACACAGCTGAATTTTCAAGTGAGAGCTGATGTAGATAGAAATAGAGTAAGTCACGGCTGTAGGCAGTAGCTGTAGTGTTTCTTCCCAATAAGAACCTAAGCACTCAAGCCAAGGACACAGCTCTTATTCGGCTTATAAATGAGTTACCATCAGATTGCCTTCTATCATCCACAAATGGAGACTTTTAGGGAAAAGATGGGATTACCTTATAAATTAGTGGACATAGATGACAATGCTAGCTATGCATTGTTTTATTTTTCTTTTTTGGCTATGTAACAGACATGAGTCTTTTTAAGTTCATCCAATTATGTAAGAGGAAGGGGCGGAAAAATAGGTAGTTAATTTTTAATTACAGTAATTTACTATGTAATTTGTTACCTCAACATAGATTTCAGAAATTTGGAATTAAAGTAATTCAAATGGTAATAACAGCAACACAGGTGTTAGGATGAGACATTGATCTTGTATTTACATGATGATTTCATTGTGCATAAATCTCTTAACATTGCTGACAATACTTCTTGTGTAGCTACACATTCTTAATTTTTAAATGAAAACCATAATCCTTCCACTTTAACCAAATAAAGCTCTTTCACCTTGTTCTGTCCAATAACTGAAGTAGAAATTTCTCCTGTGATTTCAAAGAATTTGTATTTAACTGAGAAATTTGAGTTTTAGTCTATTATTTCACTTCTTGCGCAAATATTATTTCTCAGTTTATTAAAGACACTACTTTTTCTTTTTTCCTATTGTACCACTCATTATTACACCTTAAAAAAATAAAATGCTTTATTGTAAGTTGTTTCCCTGTGGCTCTGTGAGAATCCCCTTGATACACAAACTACTAATTGAGCTATAGAAGCAATGATTGGTGGATCTCTTCCTATAAAAGCCATATGTCTTAATTTCATTGATGGCATTTTTGAATGCTATAACAAGGGGTGCTGAAGGAGAAAGAAACAGTGATCATAACAACATTAATAACATAAATAAAATAATTAACAATTGTATGAGTAATGTTTTAGGATTCCTCTGCCTAAAAAGGGATTGGGTATACATAAAATTATTACTTTTCTATTCTTTAAATATGAATTGAATTACTCTGATTAACGTTCATATTTTCATAGATGAGAAAACAAATAAATTTAGAACCTGGAACTAGATAAGTAAGTATAAAAATATTCATAGTAGGTAGGAATCCAAGAATCTAAATTTTTCTCTTTCATATTCTACCCAATTCTCAACTAATTAATTTTGACCTCTGAAGTCATCCCCTATAGGTTCCTCTTAAAATAGATAGAATAAATAAATATTAGATCTTCTTAGTTACATAAACATGGACCTGGGATAATTTCAATGACACTGAATTTTTTTTTTTCATCTTCGGGTGTTTCACATTACAACAGGATTAAGAAGGATTAATTCCACTTATACTTTCACAATCCATGTCTTGGATTTATTGCCCCTAACTAAAGGCATTTGTCTTGAAATGTGTTGGTGTAGAAGCCCAGCGGCTGTGCTCATAGCACAGGCAGAAAGATGTCGGTGACCTTCTAGGAGCTGAATAATATTCAAGAGTACTCTTTCTCTGTTGATTCCAGGGGAACTGTAGGTCATTTCCTCAGATTAGGCATTTATGTCTGTTTCTAAGGTAAAATGACAGAAACACTAAAAAGTCACTAAACTGAGATGTTATTTTTAGAGCTATTGCTCATGGCCTAAAGAGGTAGGTGGAAAGAGAAAGAAGCAGGCCAATATCCAAGTTTTTAAGGTTACTAATCTATGTGTTTCTTGAAAGGGACACTCCTATGTCATTTGAACTTCTTGCTTTAGAAGTAAAACCTATACAACACACATACACACACACAAAGGAAAAAAAAAAAAAGCAACAGCCCAGATATATTAAAACTTATGTATGCTTTATACTTACTGGGAAAGCCAGCTCTTCATTGTTGTTTTAATTCTTGCTTGCTTTGACAAAGCCAGTAAAGATAGCATTGACTGTGTTAAATCTACAAAAGTATAAACCTGCTGTTGTCTCAGCAGCAGAATGTAATTCAGAATGTAGCTTCTTTGTATAAAGAATGGGCTTACATTTTTTAAAAGTATCTGTACTGAATTATACTACTTAAACAATTCTAGGCTGCTGTAGCCACCCTACTACTGATAGTGCTTAACAAAAGTCAACAAAACGAACTGTCTTATCGATACTGTTTGTTGAAATATTAATTCAAATTTCAGCTGGAAAAATAATAATTTTTTTAGAAAGTAGCTCTCTTGTCTACCAAAGTTTGCACAGTACTGTTCTGCTCAAACAAGAGTATGTAGATATAAAAATTAAAAGAAAATCAAGCTAGAAATAACATTTGAAATTTCTCAGTTTCCATGTTTTAAGTAGCATTGTTTAAACTGACATTTCTTTTGAATATACTTTTTCCTTTTTTTTCCCTATACCAAACATTTATTTGCACGTCTGTTCTTAGGCTCAAAAAAAGCCAAGCAGATACAAGTGTGACAAAAAGACTGAAAATGTTAAACTGTGCTGTGCTCGGCTTAGATGATAGAACCAGTGGGCACTAAGTGCTTGGCAGTGAGATGCTGTGCCATTCCCTGTTTGTATGCTGATAATCAAAGCACTGTATGGAGTGAATGCCACTTCAGTTTTATGAGCTTGTTATGTGACATGGCATATCAAATCTGCCAAGCAGAGGACCATCTGGAAACAGGTCATCAGAATGGATTCTGACACCCTCTGATGGACAAGAGTGAAGGTGAAGAATAGAGTGTGTGGGGGGGGAAACAAAAACACCCCACTCCCCAAACCCCCTGGCTGTAAATCAATAGAAATTAAGTAAAATAAATTCAGTTTTGTCCTGTGGTATTACTTAATAAAAGGCATAGATTTACCAAAGTGAATTTAAAAATACATCTTAACATGTACTCACTTACGGAAAGCTGTTCTTTTGCTTTCTTTTTCTTTCAGTTACAAAAGCACAAATCTTTCTGGTCATAACATAAGTGTTATCCTTTTTTCTTCTTCTTTTTCTCCACCTAGGGAATAAAATGTTTTTAAAAGCTTTGCAGCCTGATGCTCAACCCTCACAGACAGATTTTTGATAAGGGTTCTGAAGCCATTAGGCTACTGTGGTTCAGCTGAGAAGATATTACATAACCATATATCACTGCAAAAGTAAACTTGCGCTCTAAATGTCATTCAGTTATTAAAATACCACAGCCCTTGATGGTTTGACCGAAATGAAGACCTATGAAAAGTGGTTATTTTCACTTGTTTCTTGGGTTCTTAAGACATATTCATCATTTATATAGATATCAGGAGTGAATTTTAGATAAAAAATCTTGATGCCAGAACTGAAGGGTTAAAAAACTCTTTCAGTTTTAAGTCTTTGAGGACTGAAAACATGCTTTGCATTGTGTATGATAGAGAGACATACATAGAGCCTCACTGAAGACAGTCACAGTCTAAAAACCTGAACAAAACAGACTACTAGAGTGGTCTAATGATACACTACAATTCTTCAAATAAATCAATTTAAGAAAACATTTCCACCAGCTCTTTGTTGAACCGCAATCACTCAGGTGGACATGATAGTAGTTTCACTCTAGATTTGGTCTCAGGGACTATTATAAATCTCATTCTCTCTCTCTCCCTCTCTCTTTCTTTCTCTTGTTTGTTTTCTTCCTGCTTTTTTGAACACTGCTTGGAAAACAGGCACTTCTGAGCTCTAGAGAGTCCTAAGTTAGTTATAAGGGGAAATGTTGGAGAGTGGCAATAGAAAAAGTAAAAATTACTGCTTATTGGCCTAGCAATGAATGGAAAAGGAGCATTTTTAATTCTTTGAAGTTGGTTATTGCAGAAAGGAAAATATAGAGACACGTTTTCTTTTTTCTTTTTTTTTTCTTTATAAAACAGATGATATTTTAAAATTAAAATAATATCCCTAGGAAATCCAAGACCTCCTTTTCCCAAATGAAATTCAAGTTTCTTCTTGAAGCTGTTGGTGCTTGTGTGATTTATATGGAGGTACTAGTACTGAAAAGCAGTGAGAGTGTAAGAGTTAAGTGATAGGCTGGTAACTCCAGGAATGTTTTCCCTGACCCAATAGCATGCTGGATGTATTTTATTGTTTTTCCTTACAGACTTACTAGGATATTGTAAATAATTATCTGAATTTTTGAATACAGTGACTGAACTCATTCATCTTTAACGGTGACTAAGACAGGAGGAAGTAGAAATTTGTACTTCAGTCCTTTTATGCAGCCAGGCTGTAAAGGCCAGATGTCAGAATAATTGCATTAAATACTGAGGTGAAAATTCTAGAGGAAATAACTTCTTCAGGCATTTCCCTGAAGAAAGGTACCCTCCAGGTACCTTTGGAGAAATATTATTTTGCAGTACAAAAGAAAAAGTGCTGAGAAGCTCCTTGGTAAAGGTGAGAAGACAGGGACTCCACTACAAAGACAGAACAGAATTCCAAAACAATTAACAGATGTCTTCCGTTTTTTTGTCCCTTTAACCCAATGCAGTCCAACAGATCTGTTAGAGCAGTTCACTAGGATATGAGACACTGAGATTTCATTTCTAGATTAATAATAAACTATTGGTTAATCCAGGGTGATTCAAATGATCTCTAAAAGACTGTTTACCAATTTGTTGATGAGTTTCTCTTTCTAAAATGTATTCTTGATAAATGTTTAATTGCTATATTTTCATAAAGAGGCAGGAGTTAGTAAATATATTTTTTTTTCCAAACAGGAAACAGGGGGAAACGAGGTGAAATCTCAAGTGGAGTTCTTTTATTTTACACATCTCATCCTTCTCTATAGAACTGAAGATTAATGGATGACATGCTGCTATTTTCTACTTCGAAATACAGCAATATAGAATTTAATCTTTTTGTTGCCATGACACCGACCAAAAAATGGGTCAGATGTGGTGTTAAGGAAAGATTTTAACTGAATTTTAATATATCCATAAGGCTTCTTTTACGATGTCAATACATTTTAGTTTATTTATACTATGCACATATAGACCTATATATATTTATTCTGTGTATGTTTCTTGATACAGAGGACAAATCTAATCTCTCTTTTGTAGATGACAAACTGAAAGACAAATAAATAACTCCTCTGGGGAGAGATGGGGAAACGTATGTGCAGAATATCAGCCCATCATACCATGACCTAGATGATCAGCAACCCATTAGAGTTCAGCATGGAAGATCTTCATTCCATACTGACTGCAATTCTGGCATTCATGGAGAAGAAAAGACTTACCAGAATATTAACACTCTGTTCCCTAAAGAGCAAATAACATGCAATAGGCAAGATAAAAGGGCAAAGTGTCTGGGACAGAAGGAGATAGAGTTACACACTAAAAATCATCAGTGGAATCTTTAAATTACAGATTGCAGTGAAGGAGAAGTCAGTCAATGGATTTAAACAATATGCTGGCTTATTTAGAGTGACTTATATAGGACAATTTCTCCCAGTGCATAAAGATAATATACAAAGGATTTGAATAAAGACAGGAAGAAGGCAGGTTCATCTGCAGTAGATATGGAACCTGGAAAGAGCTTAAACAAATCCAAGCAGGGCATAGAAAAAAGATGAGTGACCTCTTAGACAAACTATCTGTGCAAAAAGAAAGGTGAGAGAGGGGAAAAACTGGATTTGGACCAACCAGCTGAAAGACCCTTCTTAACAACAAAAAGGAGATCCAGTCCTGTCTTAATGGTAGAAGTTTGCTAATGAATAAAAATGCTAAAGAGAAGTAAGGTATTTATTTTGGGCTGTATTACTTTTAAAGGTGATCACAAGACCTGAGAAATTAAATGTTGGGAAATATGTGACTTTATTTAGAAGTAATGCAATGAAGAGGACAATAATCATAAAGTTGGAGGGAAGATGTCAAAGGGTGTAAAAAGAGAACAAGATGAACAAAAACCCCAAACAAATGCTTACGAGGAAGATAAGTGCCTTAATGTCTGATTTGTGAAGTGCTATATGGATCTGTGTAGTTCCTCCTACACATACACAGAAAATATGCTTATGAATAAATTCCAATGACTTTATTTAAATACTGTCATGTAATAGCATTCTATATCACACAGCAGGTAGAAAAAAGATCTCTAGAATATTTTATTGTTCATTACAAACAAACTTTTAAACTTGTATAGGAAGCAGTTGAAATTAGAGTGTGAGATGATGCTAAATGGAACCAGGTAACAGTGAAATAAAAATAATTTCCCACTTCAACATTCAATCTGAAGCAACAAAGAAAAATTCCTAGTCTAATCTTGGTGAAAGAAAACTTTCCTTCTGATAATAATTCAACAGTGTAATTCCAAATTGTTACTTAACACACCTTCTATTACCCTAAACTTTTCTTTTGACTGGTTATTAAAGGGCAAGTAGTATCCTTAATTTAAGTGGATGTTTATACTGATAACATGGCATTATGGCTTTGTGCGTTTCTTTTTATGGCAAAGGCAAACGTATTTTGACAAAAAATTTGCATTTTGACATATATAATTTGTCTCAAATGAAGTGAGAGGCTATAGCAGGCAGACTGGGAGAATCTCACATGTACAGTGCCCCTGTATCTTTGTAAGCATTATGAGTTTTTGGTAAATCATTCTTGAACAAGGTCTGAATTTTGACTTGTTACACCCATATTTTGATCCCCTGTGCATATTTTGATCAGAACGCACAAAACAGTTGTCTTCAACACTCAGGTAAATCATGTATTCATTGTTCAAATTTAACGCTCAAGATTGGAAGACACCAAAAATGGGTGTTTTCTTTCCCGTATGAAGTGTGTATGTGTGTGGGAAAGAGGGGAAGGTGGAGAGATTTGGCAAAAGGTAGTAACATCAGTTGCTGCAGCTTGAAGCTCAAGTAACTAATATCCTGGTGACTTATGAGGAGGCTTTATATTCTGTCTTGCTAGCAAGTCACAAAAAAAATCATACCTTAACTATTCTAGCCAGCTGCAAATTTATGAGTGAGATCTTATTCTACAAAACTACAGATGGGCAGGTATAGGTATACCTATTTCTGTACAACAGACAATAAATATTTATTCACAGCTCAAATTAACTGCAAAAAGTTCACTCTAGCCCTTTACTTGGATAGGGGGAAAAAAAGAAAGGAAAAAACAAACCAACCAAACAAAAAATGCACAAACAAAAAAACTCACAAAGAAACAATATATGATGCTGAGAAAAAATTAAAAGTGCAAAGACAAAAATTTTAGTGGATTATGCCCCAGTCAGGCCTTATCCTGAAAGGTATTTGGTGAGTTAGTTGACTGATACTTGGTTTAAAATTTACATTTCAATTAAATGAATTCAAGTACTGCACAGATAGTTGTATAGGTATTCAGTTATAAATACAATAAATGAGTCCTGACTCCATACAGGCAAAACAAAGAAAAATAAACAGAAAATTGACTCAGTATTGCATTTTCCAGGACAACAAATTTAATCTTAAGTAATTATGAATTGTTTGCAAAGTGTTGCAAGATATTATGCGATACATACAATAAATGATAAAAATTATCATCATGGTTGAGAGTCATACATTTGTTACCACTAGAGCCACTTAAACAGAAGTCAAGAGCAGGAAGCTGAAAAAAATATGTATTTTTTTACATCTCGTGTATGATAATAACATGCAAATGGAAAATGAGGAGGACTGGAAATGTTCGGTCGAGTAGAGTGTTCCTTGAAATATTTCCTGATTTTTGTTGCTGCACACTACTGAGTGCAAAGCACGTTCTTGCTGCCATTTAATTTTATATGAAGACATTAAGATGCAGAGATTCCCCTGCAGCCTGTGGTGCAGACCATGGCGAGACAGGCTGTGCCCCTGCAGCCCATGGAGGACGCCACGCAAAAGCAGATGGTTGCATCCTGAAGGAGGTTATGATCCTGTGGAGACCCCATGCTGGAGCAGGCTCCTGGCAAGACCGGTGACCTCATGGAGGACACATGCTGGAGTCTGCTCCTGTAGGACTGTACACCATGGAGGGAACCCACGCTGGAGCAGTTCATGGAGAATAGCAGCCTGTAGGAAGGACTCTCATTGGAAAAGTTCATGGAGGACTGGGGAGGGTGTGAAGCAGGGGAAGAATGTGAGGAGCAAGGAGCTGCTGAGACGATGTATGACCATGAGCCCACTTCCGCCACTAAAGGGAGGAGGTAGAGAAATTGGATGGGAAGTTGAGCCTGGGGAGAAAGGAGAACTAGGGGGAAGGTATTTTTAAGATTTGGTTTTATTCCTCGCTATCCTAGTCTGTTTAATTGACAATAAGTTAAATTATTGTAAATTAAATTAATTTTCCCAAGTTGAGACTGTTTTGCCCGTGACAATGTTTGTTGAGTGCCTGTCTCATCTTGACTTCTGAGTCTTTCATCATATTGTTTATCCCCCTTTCCAGTCATGGAGGGGAGTGATAGGACAGCTTGGTGGGCACCGGATGGCCAACCAAGGTTAACCCCCCACAGACAGAAAGAGGAAGCTTGATAAAGAAACCTGAATGTTAGGGTATCTAGTAAAAAATTGTGAATGTTCTTTGTGTGCCAAAGATGTTTTTCATATACTACAAGTTAGGCAAATATTAGATAAAAACAGAATCCATTACATGGGAGTGAGATGCACTATCTCTTTCTCAAGAAAAGTGCTTATACAGCAGAACTGGACTGTTGTTTACTGTGACTTGCCCTCCTATTAAACCTATTTCAGAAACTGCTTCTGCTCACAAGGCAGGAAGACCTATGCCACAAGGATATGTTTCCCTACTTTTGAATAAAATAGAATGTGACTTGCATTTTCTGCTGAACTCAGTATTGTCAATATATTTTAGCTTTGCTAGAAGCATGGCTAGTCAATGGGGCCCACAAGGGAACATAGCACTGACAATGCCTAAACCAGGAAGCTCTAACAGCTCTGTGAAGAAGACAATTGCATCAACTGGTGCAGTATGTTTTTTGCTGATGCAGAGCTTTGACACCTAGCAAGATTGCTTCTTAGGAACATCTGACCTGCTTAGCACCATGGGAGATTGCAGGTAACTATGTTCTGCCCAGGCAAGGTTAGCTGCTGCGTTTGCATATTAATCTCTGCATTTGTATCTTCCACAAAGGGTCCTGGTAAAGAACTAGTGGCATCTCTACACAGAACTTTATACTGGGTGAAGGATAGATTCTCACTATACCCCAAGGAGTTTTGGGATGCATTAGATGTCTCAAGCTTGTGATAATTTACTAACCACAGCCATAAGCAGACACTACCTATCCCTCAGCTCCTCCTAAGGTTACACATTTTAATTCCATTTCCAGTGCCTTTATTCAATATTTTCTTAAAACTATTCTTTGCATATCTTCTAAATATTTAGAAAAGGGTTAAATTCACTGAGTCAATTATTAATATCAACTTCTTCATTCAGTTCTTTCTGATACCTGATGGAACAATTGTCAGTAACAGTTTTGTCATTGTCTGAGTTTCTGTCCAAGTTTTTGTTATTGTCTAAGTTTCAGGGGATGATGGCTCTAACATGGCTCTATACGGCTTCTGAGTAGGGAAAAACGTTAGAGAGAATTCTGCATGATATACAAGTTATCCAGCTGGGTGATTTTTTACCGTACCTGATCTAATTATCTTTATTACCACCTCCTCTGCAAATAAAGAGTTCACCTTGTCTTTTTGTGGATTCGAGAATGCAGGCATTTGATGGCTGCCCAGAATATCTTCATTTCAGGGTTTGAAAAATTGAACCATGATTTTATTGAGACTCATGCAGACACCACAACTATCTGATTGTGGTTTTTAGAGCGATTAGTGTGGATTTGCCTTAACCTGCTTCTGATGAGAAAGATGTGGGTGCATATTTATTTCTCTCTGTCTCTGTCTCTGCCTCTGTGTAGAACAGGATTTTTTTCCCTTTTCCCCTGATGCATCGTATCTCTGCTTGGTGTATCTAATTGATTTTTCTATTTCAGAGGATTGGAGCTTAGCCAGTTTTCTAGGTCTGCCTGAAGCTTTTTATAGACCGCTCCTTCCTGGTCCCTTTGCTTTCCTTGTGAGTCTTTTCCTATTGTCGGATTTTCTGTATTTAAGTAGTTTTTTATTTAATTTTTGTCTTGTTTAAGCAGGAGATGAAAGGAACTGCTTCCTTCAGGTTGCTGCTTTAGTAGGCTTTTCAGGATAGGAGGGTGGATCCCTAGTCTTTCTTAGAGTGACAGATAAAGGCCTAGATCAAGGGCCTGCTCTGTGGATGTCACAGGGAAGTCACAGGTAATTAAAGAGAATTTGAAGATATATTAATGTGTGACAGAAACAAATCCAAAAAACATTTAAAGCAGTTTATAGTTGTGTTACTGTGATGAGATTACAGGTTTTTACACAGAACCTGGCTTATGCCCTCAGTAAGAACTAGAAAATTTTGAAGTCTTGCTAAGAAGTCTTAGCAAGGGGAGGGCTGCTGAGGTTACTAAGGCTGAGAAGGAAGTGGTTCTCGGTGTTTTCAGTCTATAAATCTCAGCTGGGTTTTTCTGACGGGCTATGTTCGAATATGTATAATGTAGGACAAACGCATGTTTTGATCACTATACAGAGGGAAAGCAAAGGTGAAAAAAAGAAAGGAAAAAAAATCAGAAACGAATTTGCCTTTCCTCCCATACAAAAACATGGGTTTAACTGCATCCATGTTAATCTAGGATTTTTAAGAGCTTCATAATCTTAACTGAATTTGTACTCAGGTTTTAATGAGTGTAATAAAATCAACTTAATCTGAGGTCACAGGAGGTGTGAGGGAAGCTTTTTTCCAATTAAATTGCATTATAACTTTATTTGACCTAGTCCACAGTTCAGTACTAATAAGTGAAAACTAACATAAAAGTGGTATTTTAAATCTACACAATCTACGCACATACAACAACGTGAGTCTAAAGAAATTATACTGTGCTAGTTATATTATTTTCTTTAAAGTATATAAGGAAAAATAAATATGAAGATAAACTATGTGTCATAAAACCTATGGAGCATACAATGTGATTTAATAGGTTAATGGAAATTAAATGAAGGTATTAACTGATCAGAAATCAATATTAGAGGAAGATGCAAGAATGAGGGGCTTTAGTATTATTTGCAAAAAGTGTTGCTGTTCTATCTGTTTTTAAGTTCATTTAAAAAATTTTTCTGTCATGACACCAGGCTATTTGATCAAAGCACTGATGCAAAAGCAACATGGGCAAAGCCGTTCTCTCCATTGAAAGTGATCTAATCTTTTTGAAGGCCTGACTTGCTCAACATGCTTTTCATTATGCATTTATGTTAATTTGTAGCTAAAACCCGGCATGTCACAGGCCTTTTGCATCATAACTTCCTTTTTTTTTTGGTCAAAAATCTAGTCCTCTAATGTCAACAAGGTGTTGCTACCCACATTTGTGAGAACGTATCCCTTCTGTACATTCATTCACTTAGGTTTGGTTCTTTGTGTTGTGGAAAGATTTTTCTTCCCAAAGTTGTTTCTTCAGAACTCAATGGCCAGACATATATGTTTCTATAAGCCAAAGACATAATACTACTTTTGATATACCAGTATGAACAGCCAGAATCATCCAGAACAGAAATTGCCCACTTAATAATTTGTACAATCTTATAATATCAGCTAGAGTCAAGTTTTAGATTTTCTCAAGTACTGAGAGAAAACCTCCTTAAAGAAAATGATTTCTGAAATATGAGGGATGGGAAAATATAATATGCTACACTGTTATAGAATACAGATTTGATAAATCTGAACAGCTACTATGAAGAGATCAAGAGCAACCCTGCTAAAAAGTACTTGGGTGTGCTGGTGGCTGAGAGGCTGGACATGACCTGGCAATGTGTGCTTGCAGCCAAGAAAGTCAACATTGTCCTGGGCTGCATCAAAAGAAACATGGCCAGCAGATGAAGGGAGGGGATTCTGCTGCTCAGCTCCTCTCTGGTGCATTCCTACCTGGAGTACGGTGTCCAGCTCTCAGGGCCAGAAGAGGGACACCAAATTGATTGATGGAGCACCTCTCCTATGAAAAAGGTTGGGAGAATTGCTTTTTTTCAGCCTAGAAAAGAGAAGGTTCTAGGACCTAATTTCTGCCTTCCAACACCTGAAAGGAACCTACAAGAAAGATGGAGAGGGACTTTTTACCAGTACATGTAGTGACAGGACAAGGGAGAATGACTAAACTGAGAGAGAGTAGGTTCAGATTAGATGTTAAGGAGAAATTCTTTATTGTCAGGATGGTGAGGCACTGGAACAAGTTGCCCAGAGAAGTTGTGGAAGTGTTCAAGGCCAGGTTTGATGGAACTTTGAGCAATCTGGTCGAGTGCTGACCCCCTGACCTTAGCCAGGAACAAAGAGTTTGAGGAATTATTTACAAAACGAAAATAGCATTTTAGAAGAAAAGATTTTAAAATTACTTTATGGACCATATTAGTACTGCAATTCATTTAGAGAATAACCAGAAATATAGTATGAAATTCTTCTCTGATTTTTAATTTATGCTTCACCTATGTAGTAACAGAGTGAACCTTGTCACTGAACTCTGTTAAATTCACACCTTCACAAATTCATATTAAAACCAGCTTTTTGCCAATAACTTTAACGGTGAATCTTTAAGAGGCCTACCGACTCACAACAGACACCAGGTGAAATACTCAAGGCATGTAGATGGCACCAGATGAGATTTGAAAAACAACTGAATGGCACCTTGAAAATTCTGACCAGCCTCCAAAGCTGAATTCTTCTGAATTCTTTCCCATACGTGTGTTTTATTTTCCAGTGTAGTTTTCTTGTTGACAAGGCAGCCAGTACTGAGCCATAGGTTTGCTGGTTATTCCTGCCTATCCAGTGCACACATGCAATCAAAGAATGAGAAGAGTAGGTCAAAGCAAATTAGAAAAAAAACAGAATTCCTCAGATAGTGGATTTAATGCATTCTTGAATTCAGCATAAGAAGAAAAACATACAAGAGCTACTGTAGATGATAACAGGTGATGGGCAAACTCTACATGTTCCTACAAGGTTTGAATTTAAACAGCTTGCTACAGAGCCCTTGGGGATTTTTAATTCACTGCACATTTATAAGTATATGCAAATATCTGTAAATAAAGTGTTC
Source organism: Empidonax traillii (assembly GCF_003031625.1). Classification (NCBI taxonomy): domain Eukaryota; kingdom Metazoa; phylum Chordata; class Aves; order Passeriformes; family Tyrannidae; genus Empidonax; species Empidonax traillii. The sequence goes on from NW_020955836.1 coordinate 120,596, forward strand.
CTTGAAGATAAGATATGGGGATTTTTGGCAGTGCCTTTTTTTTTTTTTTTCCTGATAAACACTTGCACTTTTCTTTTGTCCAGTAGATAAATTTCTTTTAGCATGTCTAAGTGAATGGGAGGTATACAGATCTGTTTTGCAGGAAAGAGGTCTATACAGGCAGGAAAGTAGCAAATACAGATCTGCAGAGCTAGGCTAAAAAAGACCTGGGAACAGTCCAGAAAGAAGTAAAATATTAAGATTTCTCAAACATATTTTCCCCTTTACAAGTCAACAAAGTACATGGCAATAATCATGGATCTTGAATGGAATAGTCTGCCAGAACCTTAAATACAGTGTGGCCCTGGTGGTTCTCCTGAGCACAAGAACATGTGCCAGCAGGGCCTAGTTGAGGCTGTTGTTTCAGAACAAGTTTCTGCTCCCAGCTTTCTGCCTTCTGCTCCCTTTTGTTCTGCAGAGAACAGCAAATGAACAGGACTGACCTTGACCCTGATAGAGAGCAAACACCACTTTGTTTTCAGATACCTGCAGATCACTTTCACTGGTGAAGCAGATGAACGTCTGAAGCAGTAATTGAAGAAGTTCTGCAGTTAATGCTCCCAGTAAATGACTTCATCTGCCATAGCATCATGCAGTAGGTGTGATCACTGCTGACACAGTCGAGACAACACAGAAGTACCTGCACTGATTTTCTATAGGTTTTATGAAAAAGACAGGGCAGATAATAGTTACACTGTCAACTTGGGGAAGACAGTGATAGTGAGATAAAATCGAAGATGGAAAATCCATTTCAGTAGGACAAACATTTGTCTTTATGTATTCTTTGGCTGGTGTCCCAGTTTAAATGAGACACAGGCCCTTTGATGAGGATGAGTTATGAGAAAGGACCCAAACTCCTCCCTCTAAGCAATTATAAATCCGAAAGTAAGAGGCTCTGATTAAGGGAAAAACAAATTATGGAAAATGAAAAAATAACAGTCCTTTATTAACAGGTATGTGTGTATTAGCAGAAACAACAAAAAGAAACAAGTAAACCAACCAAACAATACTCCTATCAAACAAATAATCTCCTTCAAAAACAAACCGATAAACAGGCAAAAGGGAAAAAAGTAAACAGTTTTGTTTGCGCCCTTTAGTGCAATTCCAACCACAGTCAACAGGGGGTGCCGTTGGGTCACTGAAGATTCAGAGCTTGTAATGTCCTGTGCCAGTCACCAGGTGGTGGTGTTGGATCACTGGAGATGCAGAACCTGTAATGTCCTGTGCCAGTTGCCAGGTGGCGCTACTAGATCACCGAAGATGCAGAGATGCTGCTTCAGCTGGTCGGAATTCACGCAACACAGTCCTCTCTCTCCCCCTGATGTGCACAAGGATCACCGCCAGGGAAAGAAAACAAACGGGAATGGGAAAAGAGGGGAAAAAACCCCAGGGAAAAAAACCAGCTCCTATCCAGTGAAGAATTCAGGTAGGGCCCGCAGCTAGCAAACGGCTGAGGGCAGAGAGCAGTACCAAGCTTCCCCTCCGACTTTGTTACAGTCACAGCCAGCCCCCAAAACTCCTCCCTCCATTTCCCAGGAGATGGGAGAAAGAAGTAAAGTGCAGCTCCTTATCTGCCCCGTTTCCTAGGAGACTAATTTTTCAGCCATCAGCCAGCCCAGCTAGTTTTTGTATCTCCCAAGTGCTCACTTGATAGCTACTTGATAGCTCTGCACACAGGGGCAGGGGGAAGGGAAAAAATTCCTGACAGACTTCCAAGAACTAGCTAAACCATAACAGCTGGATGAGATTTGTGGAAATAAGAACATCAGAAGCCTAGAAGAAATATTAATGTAAGCAGTAAAATGTCATGCTGATTTTCAAAGGCTTGAAATATAAGAGGGAAATATCCTTTCTTATTATACAATCAGAAGAGAATGATGGGAGGAAAAAGACAAAACTGAGACAGGCAAAGAGAAGAATCTGTTTGAATTTCTTCTGTCTCTACCACAATAAATAGGTGTAGAGCATTGTGGGTAGTACTACTCAAATTATCTCACCAGTTATTATATTGGCAGAGGCTACCTGATTAGCAGTGAAGTTAGGTGAGGTAGGAATTAATTATTTTCTTTAAAAGAACCATGGAAAATGACATTTTTAATGCATTTTTATGTTTGTCATCTTCTTGGCAGTTAATATATACTTCCAAAAGCATCACTTTTCCTATCAGAAAGGAAATAGAGTGAGGTTATGTGATTAAAGACTGCTCTCCATAATCACCAGGTGTCAAGAAGCATGATGGCAGGCAGGGGAACACCAATAACCCAGTCAGAGACACAATTCTTCTAACTAAGATCCTTCCAAGCAGATCTCTGAACAGGCCAAAGTTCATCTCCTTACATTTAGGGTTGTATTCTTTTTTTTTGCCATGTTCCCTCCTCTCAGAATCCTCAGCTCCACTGTCTCATGGTCACTGCCAGGTACACCACCTCTCACCTTCACATCCCTGAACAGTTTTTTCTCATTTGTAAGCAGGAGGGTCAGCAGCAAGTCTTCCCTTGTCATCACCTGTATTAGGAACTTGCCATCAGTGTACACTAGAAACCTGAATTGCTTGTGCCCTGGCGTGCTGTCCTTTGAGGAAGTATTAGAGTGATCTTACTGCCCCATAAGGATCAAAGCCTACAAATGTGAGGCTTCTTCCAATTGTCTGAAGGAGTCCTCATCATCTTCCTTCTGCCCAGGCAGTCCATAGCAGGCACCCAGGCCCTAGTTTGCCATTTATTCCCCACTGCTAAGAACCACTCAGGTGGTTCTGGTCAAAGGTCCATGCATTCTTATTGGTCTCTCACATAAAGGGTAACTTCCTTCCTTGCCCTCCTGGCCTCTCTTTCCTTCAAAACTCATACCCATCCATGGTAGCACTTCAACAATGTGAGGTGTACTACCGCATCTTTGTGGCCACAAGAAATGGTAGCCCTACCACAGCACTGTGACCCCTGATTCCTCACATTTGCCATGTGTGCAAATGTGCTGCATGCCTCAGTGTACACACACTCCAGAGAGGTACGCAGTCCTGTCTGTTTCCCAGAAAAGGTAGAATCCAGACCCCATTCTGACAAAAGAACTGTAATGGATTATGTTTACTCTTGTGAATGTGATTTTTAAAAGGAGTTTCTCAACTGTCTATAGAACTGTCTATAGAGCATGAATTCTCTCTTAATTTTTTTTCTCAACTCAGAATTCCTAGGATAGCAGAACAAGGAAAACAAAACAAAAACAAAAAAAAGAAAAAAAAAATCCCCACCTAACTGTCCATTTGTTGGTTGAACGGAATTTCATGTGAAAGAAGTTTCATTCAAGTCTACCTTGAATATTTTTAGATGGAAGAAGAATTGAATTTATTTCATACACACATTTCTTCAGTAAGCTATGGTGTTGGCTTTTTCTTTTCTTATGAAGGATAATAAAACATTCTTTTTATGAAAAAAGAGGTTCAAGATAAGTGGACAGCTACTTCTTGATGTGTTTAATTTCCTTTTCTTTTAGCTGAGTTCATAATTCTTAATAAAATTTAGTCCTTTTTTTCATCTATACTACAGAATAATTTTTTTTTTAAAAAAAGGATAGTTTAGAACTTCAATAAGATAATTTCAACTTTTTTTCTAGTCAAAAAATAAATCAGAGTTGGTAGAGAGTTTTCTGCAATATGTCACTAAAATGTAGAAACTTTAAAGTCATATAGTTTCAAATAACCATTTTACATTTAGTGTATTAGTAATAACACATGAAAAAATAAATTTATGTCAGAACCAAAATTCACATGGTATTATTCAAGAAAAAGTATGAATAATTTAGAATATGTCTACTTTTGTAGATGAATAGTGAGTTTCACTGAGAGGTAGATTTGTCATAATTGATAGGATGCATTTCTCTGTGTTAAGTGAATCCTGGCTATCGGGATTTTTGAAGTCAGATACAAATCATATACAGAATTTCTATTCGTGTCACAAATGAGATTTATTTCTTGTTAGCTATATAACTTATTTAATTAGGAAAAAAAAAGTGTTCTGGAGCTCTCTTATGTCTCACTTATTAAGTAGCCCTACATGAACAAATTTTCAGTACCTTCTGAAGAAGAGGCTCTCCAGCAGACCTTACTGCAGCTTCAGCAGTACTGAATTGCCAGTGTAGGTCTCAGAGACTTTGAGAAACTCTTAAAATTCTTTCTATAACACTACTCTCCTGTTTTGGTCAGGTTTGGTGGTTTGTTTTTTTATTTCTTTTTAACTTTCCCTGCATAGGTAAACTGGAGAAATATACAATGAATTATTTGGGTAATTTATATAAAATCAATTCACATCTATGTAGATTAAGAGTGAAGTGGATTAGGAAGACAAAGTACTCAGTTTGAAAGGACCATGGAAGCCTTTTTCCCAGTTGAAATCTGAAGGTATTATCATCATATTTTATTCACATCATCAAAGTATGAATGGAAATTGCTATGTTGCTCACCTATGTTTAAAGTTAAGCTTATACTCACTTCACAAACTCATCAGAAGTCCCCTGTGCCTGTCAGTTTGAATGACACTATTTTCTATTAAAACTTCTCTGCTAGTCTTTAATCTGCCATTATATTATATTTAGGTCTCTATAAGTCTCTATTCTCATGGTAGTGATGTATTTTATTTCTTTACTGTATTCAGATTTTAATCTATCTGAAAAGCAAAATTATTTTATGGCTTTTTTCTGATGTAGCTTGCTTGAGTGACTCCAACTTTATTAGCAGCTTCCGTTGGTGTGTAGTTAAGTTTTTCATAAAGTATATATTTCTGGATTCTGCTAACAGTGTACTGAGAAAAGCATCATACTCTTCCCTAGCCTCTCAATACTTGTCATTCCACATATCATTCCCTCTCAAATATCAGGAATTAATCTAGCGTACTCTAATTACTACAGTCAATCTACATTACTTGATTTAATCATGAGAATAGGCTAACCTTCATAACTATTTACTCTGTGCAACTCCATAGAAATCAACTACTTTCCAAAGAAAAGATTTCTCTTACTAATTTTTTTTTTGTTGTTGTACTTTCCAGATTACCTTATAGACAGAGCTATAAAACAGTGCTATTGGGTGTAATCCCAATATGTGAAATTGTTACAGTGTCCTAATACAGGGGGGGGAAAATAGACAAAGAAAAACCTTGAATCTTTAGATTTAATTTCCAAACAAAAGAAGTCTGAGTTTAGAGAACAGAACTTCAAGACAATGTGTCATACAACAATGGACTGTCACAGAAATCAATTATTGCTTGGAAGTTTACATGCAAACTTAGAGACACAAACAGATTTGTCTTTGCAGTGCTCAGCTATTTCTCAAACACAATAAAGTCAGCAGAATATAAAATAGAAATCCTACACTACCAATTACTTGTAAATATAACTTTCCAGGCAAATGGAAATACTTTGTTCAAACTTGATAATATCGATAAACATTAAACTGGACTTTAATTAATTTATTTACAATTTGCAACTAGCCAAATTAGTAATACTATTTATTTATAGGAGAATGGTGGATAATAGAACACTCTTAACTCTGGTAAGCTGTGCTTCTTTTCACTGGGATCGAGGTAATTTCTCCCATAGTAGCTAGCATGGGGCTGTGTTTTGAAATTTTCCTGGTAACAGTGTTGATAACGCAGGGATGTTTTAATTACTGCTGAGTAGGGCTCTCAAAGAGTCAAGGTCTTTTCTTTTTCTCACCTAGCGAGAAAGTAGGCTGGGGATGCACAAGGATCTGGGAAGTGACACAGTGGGACAGTTGATCCCAACTGATCAACGGCATATCACATACCATATGGCATCATGCTTAGCACATAAAGGTGGGGGAAGAAGAAGAAAGAAGGGGACGTTCAGAGTGATGGTGTTTTGTCTTCCTCATTCCCTGTTAGTGTGTGATGGAGCCCTGCTCCCCTGGAGATGGATGAACACTGTGTACCCACGGAAAGTGGTGAATTAATTCCTGGGCTTACTTTACCTTTGCTTTGCCTATTAAATTGACTTTATATCAACACATGAGTTTTCCCACTTTTACCTTTTGAATTCTCTTCCCCAGCCCACTGGGGTGGGAGGGTAGTGGGGAGTGAGAGGCTGTGTGGAGGTTAGTTGCAAGGTGGGGATACAGAACAATGTAAGCCTTGAACAAGTTTATAAGGAATCCATTAGATAAAACAGTAAGTGTAGTGATTACTTCACACTCAGTATATCTGGGAAAAAAATCTTCTGTGTTGACGGTTGCACAGAAAATAAAGAAAATCAGTTGAATTGCTTTTACCTGTAGTTATATTGTTGTGATATCTGTTTCTGAATATTTTTCTTGCACTAGCTTATTATACAAATTATATTGATTATTTTAGTGTTTTTCACCCCTTTATTATTAGCTAATTATTAATTGATTTACTTGATATTATGTTGATTTTGCATAATAAAATAAATAACATTGTGTGCTGCATTGACTTTGTCTAGACACCAGGTGCCCATCAAGCCACTCTATCACTCCCATTTACAGCTGCACATGGGAGAGAAAATAAGATGGAAAACAGCTTGTAGGTTGAGATAAAGCAGTTTACTAAAGTAAAAGAGAAAGTTTGTGGACACATAAGAAAAAATTAAAAAAAAGTTTATTCTCTACTTTCCATCAGCAAGGGATGTTCAGTGACTTCCTGGGATGCAGGGCTTCAGCATTCATAGTGGTTGCTCCAGAAGAGAAACGTTGTAAATAATGAGTGCCCCCTTTCCTCCTCCTTTCCTTAGCTTTTATATCTGACCTGACATCATATGTTATGGAATCTCCCTTTGGTTAATTTGGGTCAGCTGTCCTAGCTGTGTCCCATCCCAGGCTCTTGAGCATCCCTTGGTGCCCCTTGATGTAGGGGGGGTAAATGTTGAGATAGAGTGTTGATGCTGTGCCAGCCCTGCTCAGCAGTAGCCAAAGTAGTGTGTTATCAACACCCTTCTAGCTACCCATGCAAAGAGCAGCATTATGAGGGCAAAGACATTATGAGCAAAGACAATCCAAAGAATGGGTTTACCTTTTCCCATGGGAAGAGAATCCACATTTATCACAAAACCTTCATTCACATCAACAAAAACAATTAACAAAACCGAAACAAAAATCCCCCCTCAAAAATCAAAATAACGTCATCACAACACAAAATGAATGTGCACAATGTACACAAAATTCACACCTTGCCTCTCCACAACAATTATAACAAATATTCCCCATGATCATTTCACCCTCTTACATTGCTCAGTATTTGTTTTGCCTATTACCTCTCCCAGTTACTATCCTTACCTCAAACTCCTCATGATCTGAATCATGGCATAAAAAAGATTATAGCAGGGATGCCTGGCACCTGCCAAAGCCACTCTATCACTCCCTTCCACAACTGGACAGGAGAGAGAAAATATTGCAAGAGATTCATGAATTTAGATAAGAACTGGAGAGAATCACCCACCAAATACTGTCATGGGCAAAAGAGACTAAAATTGGGAATATTAATTGAATTTATTCCTAAAAGATTATGAGAAAGGAAAACAGACCTTAAAAACACCACCTCCAACTCCTTCCTCCTTCCCAGCTCTGCCTCTTCCCCGAGACCAGTGCAGGGAGACGAGGCGGTGTTACGGTCTGTTAATCACAGGTTGTTTCTGCTTCTGCTCAGGGAGATGAATCCTTCCCCTAATCCAGCGTGGGGTCCCTCCCATGGAAGACAGTTCTCCTCCAACTTCTCCAATGCGAGTCCATCCCATGGGCAACAGCTGTCCACAAATTACTACAACGTGGGTCACTCCTCCATGGGGTGTGGGGTGCAGTCCTTTAAGCACAGGCTACTCCAGTGTGGATCCCCACAGGTCACAAGTCCTACCAGCAAACCTGCTCCAGCATGGGCTCCTCTCTCAGGTCTTCAGGTCCCTGCTAGGAGCCTGCTCCAGCATGGGTTTCCCATAGGTTCACACCCCTTTGGCATACACCTGCTCCAGGGTGGGTCTTCTCTATGGGCTGCAGGTGGATCTCTGTAGGGACTTTTGTGCAATATTTATTCTTGCCCGTACAGTCACAGGTAGACTTTCATGCAGGTAGACTTGTCACTGAGGAGCTCCATGGAGTCCCAGTGCATTCTGGATTCTGTCTGCTTTGTGGAAAATTTCATTGTTCCTTTTAGGATAACTTGTTTCACAAAAGTCTGTATGCTCCCTGATGGGACCGGTTTCGTATTGCATATGAGAGTTAGGTAAGGTAAATAAGCCACATTGAATTGAGATCTGACAGCCAAGAACTTGTGTCATATAGCAGTCAGGCTAGCATTTAAAAATAGTTTCAAGAATAATTTACATATTGTAATGAAATCCAAATTCAAAAGTGGTTGTAATAATTAAGTCCCAAGATTCTATGATTGATATGTGTCAGAAAAAGGCAGAAACTTTATTTTTCCGGAGGGAAAAAAAAATACTAAAACTAGAAAATGGCCTGAAGAAATCCCTTGTTGTGTCAATAAATATAGTAAGACTAAACCATAAGGCTTAACGTAAAAAGGCAAATAATATAAATAAATTAGAGGTATGTAAATGATGTTCTGGATTTCTCTTTATGTCTTTTGACAGTAGGCCTTAGGACAAATCTGAAGTCAGGCTTCTGGCTGGATATCAAGAGACCTTAAGTATTCCCCATTTCCACATCCAGTGGATAGCTGCAGTAACTGCAATTATCAATAATAACACAATTGGAGAGGTATTCAACAAGGAAGAGGAGATTATTTTATCTTTTATCTAATTTTTTTATATCAAGCTTTTTCACTGTCTTAGCAACAGGAAATATTTCCAGCTGACTAAGGTTAGCTGCTACAGAGAATATTAAGTGATAAATCTTGTACATATTCTAGGGCTGTGTTTTACTTAACTGACTTCATCTGCATCACAACAGGAGAAAAATATACATACCTGTTTTGAAAACTATTGAGAAATGGCAAAACTGTGGACAGAAAAGTTTTAATACAGACAGAAGTCTGCACTTATAAACAGTATTATTGTGAGAAAAAGGAAGTTGGAAAATGATAATTTAGTAAGATATCATGTATGATTTAGGATAACTCCCAGTGCACATAATATAAAAACCAGAATTTTGTTCATAAAAGAAACAATTTGAAACAACAACACATGGCCGTATAAACTGGATTTCTGTGTTTGAAAAAAATATTTTTTACTATACACTACTACAGAGAGCAGAAAATCAAGAACATCACACTTAGCTTCACAATTAAAATATATAGTAAAAATATTATTCATTCTAGGTGCATTCGGAGAGAATTTTTAAAAATGAACAAGGCTAAATTGTCTTCAGTGCCTCATGGAAGCCTATGCAGTAAGAGAGCAAAAGAATCAAGACTGCATGAGTAACAAACCCAGCATGTGGTGCCAAGTCATTACAAACCCCATTGAGATCTCACTTGGTGGTACTGCTAAATCTAAAACTACATGGAATATATGAAATAATTGACTCTTGGTTGGTTACCTATTTATAGCATCCGTTTTCTCCTGAAAACCTTTTATAAAAGTGAAGAATTCATTTGGATAACTGAAAACATCGGAATCCAAAATTATTCCACTTTAAAAAAAGCTCCTAGAAAACAGGTCTAAAGGATCATGGCATTTAAAACTCCAAAAAAGCAATTCTTAAACATAACACAGAGAAAATATTCCTGGTTTTAACAGATTCTAGGCTGTTAAAATCAATTGGATTTTTTTTTTAATTTGTGTTTGGCACAGAATAAGTATTGTAATAATATCAGGTGGAGCTACATTTTTCTAAATATAAACCATAAGAAAATTTCTGAACATATACAAAAACATTTCCAAAAATCTTCAGACCCATTTAAGTCTTTTCTCTCTATAGCGGTTGAATAAATGAGAATATATTTCTTTGAGAAATTGAAGCTGTATATTTGAAATGCTGTTTCACAACAAAACACTTAAAATCTTGACTCTACCATTTTCACTAAGTAGATAATAGACTCATTGTGAGCTAATTGTGAAGTCTGGCATTGAAGTCCACGAGGTGGTTTAAAAAGGGTAGGAGTGAAATTTTCCCTTCCCGGAAAAACCTGTACTTTTTAGCCACATCCGACTCTTAAAAGAGCTTCTTCTCCTGCTGAAGGATATAGAAACCATTTTTTAAGAATGTCAAAAGCTAATTTGAAATTACTAAATAGACTTCGTTATATGGCTTGGTATTTGTTTTTCTTTTTTTATTACACAAAGGTATTTTGTAGTTCAGAAAAGCAGGTGTCAGATTGAACAGTACACACCAAATAATTCTATTGAATTTTGAAGTTATGCCACATGACTGCTTGGACCCAACACCAGCTTTCATTCATAGTGGATTTTTTAAAGAAATTAAGTTTTATATGGTTTATTTTATTTATAGGGTTTTAGGGTTGGAAAGAGCTCAGCTACACGAGCATTACACTTTCTGTGAAGATACATGTAAGAGGATGTAATAGAAATTTATGAATCTGGTGAGAAGATTTATGCATTACAAGTGTGTTGGTGAATAATTTAGTGGTTTTTCAAATTTTGCAAGTTATTCTTTATTTTAATATTATATAGAAGATAATGTGTTAGTATACCTGGAGAAACATACTTGTATCAAACTTTATTTTGGAAAGATAAAAGCAAAGCAAATTGAACTAAACTTTAACTGTAGTTTAATCCTTATGGACGGTATTGGTTGCAGTAGGAAAATAAAATTACTTCTGTACTTCCATAAGCATGACAATTTTCTGTCCATAATATGTGTAATATGTTGATAAAATGGAGCAGGTTCAAATATAGACAAGAGATCACTGAAAAATTAGAAAATGTGCTTTGGTGATAAAAGGATCTTAACCTGGAAAAGAGAAATATGTTGCTCATCCTGTGAGGGTTTTTATTTGCCACAAGCCTCTTAGAGGGAAGATTTCCTAGTGTACAATCTGCTGTCCAGACCTATAGAGTGAGTTTTCCTGGCAGTTATATTGAGGGAAGTTTTAATATGCATAACTATGTCTAAACCACCAAAATTATTTTTTAAAAAATATTTGAATTTTCAATTTTTAAATAACGGTGGAGAGGGAAACAGTCTGTAAACAGCTCTTCTTGTAAGTCCTTCCCTCAGTCAAATAAGGAACCTTGCAGGTTTCAGAAAAATCTCTACAGCTTCCTCTGGTCCTTAGGAAGAAACCTAGCTGGCTGCTAGCTGTATCTCAGCTTCATGTGAGCTACAGACTCTCATCTTCTTGCTGTGATTCTCTCTCTCTAATGACCTCTCAGAAGCATGGTGCAATCTGGACGCATTTCCCTGCTAAACAGGCTCATTCACTCCCTACAGACTGGGCACAACCTGGCACCTGTTCTGATTGTTACCAGTGCTAAAGAAATTATACAGCACTCAGATGAGAAGTCATACAGTGCATCACATCAAGGTTTAAGATTTACAAGTAGCAACTATATCATCTCAGACTAAAAATAGAGTAATATTTTAAATTATGAGTACAACAGACCAGTAAAATATGATTATAGGTTATTCTTCCTATTTCTAAATTTCTAAATCAAGGTCTGAGATTCTTTTATATAGTTGAAGGAAAAAAATTATTTTATATTCTTCAAAATATAAATATTATGACGAACTGTAAAGTTACATCATCAAAATATCAAACTATTTAAAAAGTTAATGATTATGATAAACTTTTTATTTATACTGTCTCATGTTTTGCTATTGTCACCAGTGCTTGTGAGCACTGGCAAAATCTTAACATTACCCCTGTAAATGCTTTTGCATTTTCTGTAACCATTTAGACAAGTTCATTCTGAAAGCTATAGACTACTGTGCCTATTATTAGTCAATGCTTACTCTGAGGTCATGAGGCATTGTAGATGGAAACCAGCATTGAACTCATCCCATAATCCTCACAGGATGTCATATCACATAATTATATAATTTATACATATAGCAATAAATCTGCTCTGCGTAAACCTCTGTAGGTAACTTGTGTTTCTGATTAAAATCTCCCCCCTAAAATATTTAACTGCTCATAGCATATTTGATTCCATCCAAGACAGAATGCTACCACATTGTCTCACACCAAGCATGTTCCCTGATTACTAAAGGAACGTGGTTTTTTCCCCCAGTCTGAAACATAACTTTCTCTAATATTTATTCATTGCCCTGCTGTTAAGTTAACAAAAATCACTGAACAGTGACCCACAAAGTTAAATTAGGTTTTGTGGTGATAAAACTTGGGAGCATTTTTTCAATTGCTGATTACTTCACAAGCAGCAAAACCTTTATTTCTTATTTATAGAAGCTTTGTTAAATTCCTAATCATAAGACCAAAATATTGTCCTGATAGGTGATTGAAAAAAAAATCCTTGTCAATGAGGGTTGTGGCCAGTATCTGCTGGTCAGATACAAAAAGAAAAAGAGACACAAGCAATGAGGTATAACTCATATAATTTTAGGATTCCTATTAGAATTTTAAAGAAATGAAAAAAAAATAGATTAATAACATTAGCAATTCTATGCATTTTAATAAAGCATCTTAATAAAAAATGTCTATTTCATATTTTTTCCAAAAAGTCTGTGCTATCCAATTTTTATTTTCTGCGTTTTCTATATATTTTTGTGCTTTTAGTTAAAAATATCAAAATGCATGAGAATTTTATATTTAGTGGAAATTGCTGTTCACTAACAACAGCAGTGTATTCAATAACACAAAATATTCATTTAGGAAAAAAAGAAAATTATTCAATTTACTAATATTTGATATTATCATTTCTCAGAGGAAGTGGCATCCTTTCTTTTTAGGTGATGAAAACAAAATAAGGTAGATCTTTGCAGCTACTGTTAATGTGAAGAAAATGTACAATAGTTTTTTTAGTACCAGCTTTCAAACAGGTACACTTTCTTTCCTTGCTAGTGCTCTCTGTCTCCTAGGAGATGGATCACATTGTCTTTAGGGTATGTGAAACTAAAAATCAAGACAAAATTTATTGACTAGATGTTGCTGTTTTAAATATCTACTTTCCCCTCAAGCAAATCCAGGAATCTGGAACATGAAAGCAACATAGTCATGGAAAGGAAAGAAAAATTAATCCAACCATCTGTTTTGCATCTTACTGAATGAAAGAATACCAGGATAGAAGGAAATTCAAGAGGAAGAAGGTGGGGGTAGGAGGGTGGTGGGAAGAAGACTTCTTTATAAAACAAAAGGAATTAATAATTAAAGACAGTATTTCTCAAACCATAATTAGCACTACGAGTTAAGTAGCACCATGTGGTAGTACCACTGAAGCAGCAGGAATCTTCAAACCTCAGAATAGTTCAGCTGCTGCAGGTCTGTTCCTCAGTATCAGACAGCTGCATTCGTATCTCCTGCAATTGCAGCCCTCCTGTCCACCTACATTTCTGTTGGGCTAGAAAATTCTCAGGATGACTTGTGAAAAGACAGTGGACCTGGAAGGCACTTGTAGAGAGGAGATGAAGAAACTGATTCTCAAGGCCTAACATCCCAAGAAAGCTGCTTGGGAAAGATTGAGTAAAGCAGGATACATTATATTTTTTGATTTTGCAGAAGTTAATGGACTCCAGAGCGTTCTCACAACACATTTTTGTTTGCAAATCTATATTTTCCAGTGACAAATGTCTGCATTTGAGGAATTCCTGGCTAGGATTATATGGGCTGGTTTTCAAGAAAAAACAGACACTTTAAATATTAGCTGCTCCACTCACTTATTGATAGAAGAAAATGTTTGAGGTGCCCAAAGAATAAAGAAAAGCAGTTGTCAGTTTTGTGATGCATTATTATGTCTTTGAGAAGGTTCATACAGAGAAATATGATTTTTCATCTTCTTGCACTGAGGTAATTATTTGCTAAAGGTACTTTTCCTCCTGAGGAATGACATTTTGTAAGACTTGGCATTGTTGTTTTTGTTGTGCCCTCTTTTCTTCTCTGACTCATACATACACAAAGCCATATGCCCATATATGCACATGTGCACCTCTGCATACCCTTCCAGAGGCTTAAATGACAGCCAGTCTTGCTCCAAAATCCACCATTTTATAAGAATGATACATTTTCTTTCTCCCCACAGCACTAAATTACGCAGAAAAGGCTTGCTTCAACATAGCTGTCATTGCACTGCCTTGCATTTCTGCCCACTTGCCTCTTTTGCAAAGGGGAGGGTGATGAGAACTCAGGAAGGATGAGTGGGTGGTGATGGTTGGTTTCTATTTGGAGGAAACTATTCGGAAAACTGTAGAGTTCTTTTATTTGTCAGTGATATAACAGAGTCTGACATGCCTAGCAGTAGGCAGAAGCAGCTGTCAGTAGTAGTATAATTTATTAGTATCTCTTCTTTGAATAAGAGGACTGACAGACTAACATGGGAGCAAAGAAGAAATCTGCCAAGTCATTGTCTTGCACCTCAGGCTCAGACTGCCAATAGCCCTCTGTGAAGTGTACACAGCATTAAATATGTATTGATTAATTCAATGGCACAGTCCACTGACTGCATTTTCAGTGATAAGGAAAATGGCTGATGCATCACTTCCTCTTCTAGTTGAGAGTCCCATGCCCAGCCAGAATCCTCACCAGGAGTAGCTAGTTGTCCACAAACAGGATGGAGTCTGGAAGAAAAATAATTTTTTGTGTGTGTTGTAAAGCAGAACCAAATTGACAATGAAAGAAAAAAAAAAAAGTAATGGGTAAAAAAAGGGGTTTAAAACCCACAAAGTAGCAATTATTACTTTATCATTATACAGCAAGAAAATTAATTTGGTTGATGACTTTGTGCTGTTGATGTTTAAGACAAGTGAGTTACATCTAACAAAAAAGAGGATATCAATTGTCTGTGGTTATTAGATGAATATTGGTAAGTGGTAGTGAACAGAAAACACCTGTTTTTTTAGTTCTTACTACTTCTTTGGGAAGTGTCAGGAGGAAGGTGACTCACAGGCACTCCTCAGAGTGCCCCCACACAGCACAACTCATGGAGTCCAATACAACATAGAGTGGTGGTAGCTATTAAATACTATTCCAAAAGACAATCTTTACCAGCATTGTTACAAAGTCAACATTTCCTCACATGTTCCTGCAACATGGAGGTTGTCTCTGTGGCTGGGTTATTTGGGGGAGTTTTTCTGAGGGACTTTTTTAACTATTCCTGTAGTAGTTCATGAACAAAAAGTAGCTATAGTAATTCCATGGTAAGAACTACTAAATAATAATAATGTCTTATTGGTGAATCCTGAATGTGTTATACTAAGGGACAATCAAAATAAAAAATCAAGCAGTTTTTAGGAATTTATACCTCCAGGTATCATGAACATGATTGCAAGCAAGAGGTCCTTCACTACTGCAGGTTCATTATCTTAAAGAGTTTACTCTGAGCCTTTTAAAAGTCTTTGCCTGGCAACAGAGAAATAGAAACTAAATTAACAATTGCCTCAGCTTGATAATGAAGACAAAGAACAATTCCTAATTCAATCTATTGTTAATTGATACTGCACTTTTAATGTTGGAGAGAAAAGTAGCAGTGATTTCAGGGAAAACTTAAATGGTAAATGGTAATGGCGTTGGTCAGATTCTCTGTGATCCTAAACAAAGAGTAAAGTCTTATCCTGAAGTATTTTTTACGATTCTCCCTTTTTATCCTCTCAGCTGGTGGAAATGATGCATCTTTAATAAGAACTGCACAGATCATTATTTTATGCAGCTAAGATCTAAAAAAATGCATTTCAGTGCATTGTATGCAAAGATTTTGCTGATCTTAATAGATGAATAAGT
The DNA here is from genome assembly GCF_003031625.1 of Empidonax traillii. NCBI lineage: Eukaryota > Metazoa > Chordata > Aves > Passeriformes > Tyrannidae > Empidonax > Empidonax traillii. Next base: position 136,456 of record NW_020955836.1, read on the forward strand.
ACAACTTGCCCTTGCTGGATTCCCAGAAATAGGCATCTGTATTAATATTCCTGCACTGGACTCGATCTGCCACTCTACCCTCTCCCAGTGATAGACAAACAAAGGTACCATTTAAACTTATCTATTAAATAAATTAATAAACCTGATTATAATTATTTTTAATGGGAGTATTGATTTTGTTTTTCAAAAAAAATTGAGTAGTGTTGAATGTTTTGCTCATATTTTAGACTTCAAGTTCGTACGTGATTACATTAAACTTTCCTGGTAAAAGGTTTTTCCTTAACTAATATTTAGTTTCTTGCATCTTCCTATGAAATAGTTTTTGATGGTGACCATAACTGTTTTCCTTAATGCCTTAGGTAGCACAGCACAATGCTGAAAGGCACAGGAGAACCCACCTGATCAACGTGTAGCTTAAAGACTGTTGTTATCAGTATTTTGTTTTTTTTTTCAAGTATGGGGTGGTTTATATGGCAGCAGTCCTTCCAGAGACAGATGGGGTTTATCTATCTAAAATAGCCTCTTTTAGGAATAGTATTTCATAATTCAGTGCCCCCTGCACCCCCAGACTCTAAAACCACATCTCACTCACTTGCAGCCCCTCATCTCCTCTTCTGCCTTTGGGTGGCCAGAGAGGAGAATTGCAGGCATAAAAGGTAAGGATCACAGGGTGGGATAAGAACAATTAGATAAGAAAATAAGCAGTACCAGCAAAAATAATAATAAGAAAAAGTATAAGACAAAGAAACCATTTACATTTGAAATAAAATAAAACTTGACTTTTGCTCTCCAAGCTTTCTCCCTGGAAGGAACACTCTTCTCCTCAGAGACCAGAGTGAGTCGCATTCCCCTGCCCTCAGCAATGATGTGAGGTTGTATCAAATAACCTCCTAAACACACCCACAGCCATGTCCCCTAAATTACTGCAAAAAACCCCAAACAAACTAAAACTGTGTCCTGGCTGAAATTAGGACAGGGGAAAAGGACTACTGCCCATGAACTGGCAGGGATAATTGAGAGGGCTTTAAACTAGATTTGGAGTGGGAAGGGGATAAGTCAAGGCTCTTTAGAGATGAGCCTGAGGATGGCGTGCTAGTGTTGGGGATGAAAGCCATAGCCCAGCTGAAGTGCATCTGCAACCAATGCATGCAGTATGGGTAACAAACAGGCGGAGCTTGTAGCTGCTGTTCAGCATGAAAGCTGTGACATAGTCACCATCACTGAAAGTGAAGTGCTGCAATGAATGGCTCAAATCTCTTCAGAGGGGACAGGTGAGGAAGGAGAGATGGGGGGCTGGCTCTCTTCATCAAGGAGTGTTTTGACTATTCAGAGCTCAAGGACAATGGTGATGATAAGGTTCAGTGCCTATAGGTAAAAGTCAGGTTGGAGGTTTACAAGGCCAACATACATATGGAGGTCTGCTATAGACCACCCAATCAGGATGACGATGAAGAGGCAGGTGAAGTATTCTGTAAGTGGCTGTCATGATTGCAAGTCACTGTTCTTGTGGGAGACTTTAACTTGCCAGACAGCTGTGGGAAACTCAACACATATTGCCTCCAGTGGATGAAGGAAAAACTGGGGATGTAGTCTACCTGGCCTTTAGTAAAGCTTTTGATACTGTCTCCTGCAGCATTCCCCTGGAGAAGCTGTCAGCTCATTATTTGGATGGGTGCACTATTCACTGGTTTAAAAAAACTGGCTGGCTGGCTGGGTCCAGAGAGTGGTGGTGAATAGTGCCACATCCAGCTGGCAGGCAGTCACTACTGGAGTTCCCCAAGGCTCAATATTGAGGCTAGTCCTGTTTAATATCTTTATGGACAAGGACCAAGTGCACCATCAGTAACTTCTCAAATGACACCAAATTGGGTGGGAACACTGACCTGCTGGAGGGTAGGAAGGCTGTGCAGAGGGATCTGGACAGGACAAGATCGATGAGCTCAGACCGAGGGTGTGAGGTTCAGCAAGACCAAGTGCTGCATGCTACACTTCAGCCACAATTACCTCAGGCAGTGCTAGAAGCAGGGGAAGTGGAAAGTGATCCAGTGGAAAAGGACCTGGGGGTGCTAATCAACAGCTGCTGAACGTTAGCCAGCAGTATGCACAGTTGGCCAAGGAGGCCAATGGCATCCTGGCCTGTATCAACAATAGTGTGGCCAGCAGGACTGGGGAAGTGATTGTCCCTCTGTACTCTGCACTGGTGAGGCCACACCTTGAGTCCTGTGTCCAGTTCTGTGCCCCTCACTGCAAGAAAGACATTGAGGTGCTGGAGCGTGTCCAGAGAAGGGCAATAAACCTATTGAAGGATTTAAGGAGTAAGTCCTATTAGGAGCTGCTGAGGGAGTTGGAGTTGTTTAGCATGGAGAAAAGGACAATCAGGGGAGACCTTATTGCTCTCTACAACTACCTGAAAGGAGGTTGTAGCAAAAGGAGGGTCAGCCCTTGCTCCCAGGCAAATAGTGAAAAGACAAGAGGAAATGGCCTCAAGCTTTGCCACAGGAGGTTCAGGTTGGACATCAGGAGGAAACTGAAAGGCTGGTTAAGCATAGGAATAGACTGCCCAGGGAGCGGTGAAGTCATAATACCTGGAAGTGTTCAAGATATGGCTGAACGTGGCACGTTTTAAGGGTTAGAAACAGATAACTCACTTGAATATCATTGGTTCCTGTGTTGGCATAGTTATTATATTGTCTCTTTGTATTGGCTATCTAAATGTCCAATCACCACTCTCCCCGCCAGCCCATATAAGCTGGGGGACATTTGAATAAACTCTCTCTTCCTGCTGACCTCCCTGCGTGCTGTGTGTTCTCTCCCTCCTGGCAGAGGTCCCTCCGCTGCCTGTCCCCGCCACAAGGGGCAGGCAGCGGGGGGGAAGAGGTAGTCTCAGCCCTGGAAACCCTCACACAGCGCCGGGAGAGACCCCCCAGAAGCCACTCAAACCGTAACAGCACGTAATGCTATGGTCCAGTTGCTGTGGTGGCTTTTGGTCAAAGTTATACTAAATGACCTTGGAAGGTTTTTTCAACCTTAGCGATACTATTATTCTATTCCATTGTTCAACAGAATGTTTGTTTATGAACCTTGACCTGATCTATTCTCTCAGTTCCTGTATTGATAGAGTTACATATTTTTCAGGTGAATGTTAATTAATTGTTGTACTGGGAATGTTGCACAACTTTTTCCATACCCTACATATGGGAAGAAAGACCCTTCTATATCTGATACACAGCTTTCAAGTGATCTATGTCAGTGTGTTGGCCTCTCCTGAGATAGTTAATGGCAGTGTTGTCTTCCAGTGGGCATATTATAGATCAATTTATGGAAATGCTAAATAATCTCTAAAAGATATACAACTTTATTCTTCATATGTACCATGTTCAGAAATTATAAATCAATAATTCTCTTTCAGACAGAAGTGATGCCTCTATTCTGGGAACATTATAGTCTTTGCAGAGACATAGTTGGTGCCATTCCCAGTCTTTCATATGTATAGGCATTTCTGAAGCTGAAGTATATCCGCCTCATTGAGAAGGAATAGACTGTGTAAAAATATCATCTTGTACAAAAATATATTTCTGCAGCTAATAAGAGTATTCAGATTTGATTTTACCCTCCCAAATGCTTTAAGAAGATCCTTTTTTAGTCTCAGTTTTGTGATCTTAATTCTTGCTGGATTCTGGTCTGTGCTTTAGTCTCTAGAATGTTGAAAAACAAATGTAAGAAATAATGTAATAAAAACCCGTACTAGAAATACCATTTTAGCTTTATAATAGAAGGAAAAAAAAAAAAAAGATTTTGTTCTGAAAAATTTCAGAAGTAAGTTTCTCAAGGACTTCAACATTACAAAGGAATAAAATCTCTATTCCAGGACCCTGAAATCCTGTATGGAATTCAAAAAACTACCCAAAGGTAGAATGGTAATAAATTATCTAATTATACTTATTAGGGAAAAAATATATGTAGCAGGCAAAGGAATGGTGATTATAACATGCCGCTTAATAATCTATCCTGAATGCAGAGCAAGTCAGATACCATAAGAGTAATAAGTGGGTTTTTTTCCTGAACCATTATATTTAGGGACCTTAAGAAATGAGTCATTGCTCCCATCATCATGGTTAATGTTAGGTTAATTGAGAAAAGGCTTGTCTTTACACTCATGAAGAAGAACATGATCCCAGTGGTGGGCAGGGGCATCCCGGTGTCATAGTCAGAGATATGAATACCTACCCTGGACCTGCAGGGCTTTCCTAGGGGAATCTCAGCCCTGGGGCCCTGGGGACACCTCACATCCCAAGTCAGCAGAGATAGATTTCAAAGGAACCTCACAGGCAATGGGGCCAGGGAGAGGGGTGGTGGTGGGGTTCACTGCCTAGGGGTTCAGGGAACGACATTGAGGGGTCGAACAAGACTAGTCATGGGATCTTCAGGAGAGAAAATGCAGGTGGAGAGAGGGAGGGATCAGGGTCATTTGGGAAGGAACAGGCACAGTAAAGTAAAGGAATAAAAGGGGCTGGACATTTGTTAACAGTTTCTGGTCAGTACATGTGTCTGGCTGTACCCTGAACCTGAGCAACATATTCTGTCCTCTCTTCTAATTAAACTCAATTTCGAAGTAATTCCCTTGATGAGGGACTTTATCTTCTGTGTCACTGTGTGAGTGGGTGGGCCTCAAGGCCATCTAAGGACTGAGGGTCAGAAGGGTTATGTGTCCGGGGGTCAGCAAATGGAGAGAGCATGGGACGTGCATGATGTGGGTGCTTTTTTCCATACGTCAGCACTGGGAAACTGGAGTACCAATAACAGAGAAAGTGGAAGACTAGAGTACCCATCAAGCAGGAGAAGAGACTTGGTGGGTATTGGAAGTGCCTTAAATCTGTTGAGGGTGCTGGAGAGACCAGAAAGTATGCTTGATGGCTACTGGAGGGACCAGGAGATTCAATCCAGTGACTGTGGAGACCATGAGGTCTGGGGTTCAGCTCCTGGTGTGGCCATAGGTCTGAGCCAGGTACTGGAAACTGTTTGCACCTGTTTGCATGTGCAACTAGGAGACTAGTGGACCCAGGAGTCAGCTGCTGAGACTTTAGGGCCAGTTACTGAAGGTATCCACCTTCTATATATTTATATATATGTATACATATTCTGCTAATGCGATTTTATGCTGAGAGAAGGGAACAGCATGAGGCTGTTGGTGGTGTCTGCATTTGAGCAAGTGCTGTGTTTTTTGTGTTGATCTGTGCAGCCAAACAAGTGTATATGTACTGTGTGTATGTGTACATGTGCCTCCTGGGAACACACACACAGCTTTACTCCTAACTAGACATAGTGGGGGTGGAAACCTTGCCTCTCTTTGAGTTCCAGATTCAGCAGCCTCTAACAGTTAAGACCCCTGGGACAAACACACAATTTAAATGTTATTACCTTCCTTCCAAGAAAAAAACCAAGAATTTCTTGCAAGTTGGTTTTACATGGAAGCTGAAAAATCTTTGCTTAACCAGAAAACCTCTTTTGTAAATAATTACTTCAGAGACCTTGAAGAAATTTATGGCTGGCCAAAATGCACATACAAACAGGAAGAAGGGCTTTAGATTTAAAGCACGATGCTAACTCTCCAGGGCCCCAGTCCATAAAGGTATTTAGCAGTTAAGTTTTCCTTAGGGACATCAACGTAGACATCAGTTATTGGGAAAGACAAAGTGTATATGTCCTACCATTGATAAGACTGACTCCTTAGGGTGAGTAGGCATTTGTCTTGGGAAGACTCATTTTTGAAGACACAATTTAAACAGTCAGCTAAAATGAGGCCTCACTGCAGCAGTGTATTCTCAGAGCTTTGTGTACAGCTTAGGATCAGCAGCTATTTGACCTCAGTTACACCACTTTGCTTTTGTAAGAGGATGCACACCTGTTTGGTCCATCATCTGTCATCTTCACGATAATGAACTCTCTCTGGATGAATATAATATTCCCGGTTAAGGTCTCCCTCTGCAGTTTAAGAACCCATATGTATACAAAGACTCCTTTCTTGCATATCCTTCCTGTTGTTTCCCTTATCCAGTGTGAATAATTCATGCTCAAACTGCTCACTGCATATAAAGAAAATTTAGGAGAAAGCTCCAAGCTGTCAGAGATGTTTTGGTGCTCAAGGGATTCCTTAATCACCACCTGATCCCTCTGAGATCCAGGCAAATAACCTATATCCTAAATACAATACACCATCATTCCCAAATGCATACATTATTTTATGAGCTTACACCAAGTGTGACAATTTCAGTGCACATAAAAAAAAGTCATGATTGAATAGCCCTTGAGACCCACCCTACATTTTGCTTTCATGAAATTATTGCAATGAGAATACATTGCTGGATTCACTTCAGGCTTCCAAAAAAAGGGTTTTTAAAGGATGACTTCTACCACAGAAAGTCTCTGCATAGCACTGCTTTATTAGTTCTCTAACACACTTTTATCAGCTCTCTCCTGGGAGCAACTCTATTACCATTTCTCTTTGGAGAAGCACAACCTTTCCTCATAAACCTAAGGTCACACAGCTGAGCTGAGTGCTCAGCTGTTAGGTGGTATCTCTTTGAGCTGAGCCTATACCTTGACTATGAAATAACCTCATCCTCAGTGATTGGCTTGTTTGAAAGGGCTTCCCTTAGTGGTCAGTTCTGGATACATCCCATAAATGTGAGGAAGCTTGTAAACTTCTTCACACACTTACCTGCAGATAAGGGGCAATTTGTTTCAATAGGACAGGACCAGGGATTTCCAAAGCGAAAGGAGAATGAAGTATCTGTAAGGCTGAGCATCTCTGAGTGACACCCCTTTGTGTTCCCCCTCCCTGGCTGTCTGCCATCAGAGGTGGGATATGTTTGCCACTCCTTTCATCATTCTTTTCTGTGGATGTGGGTTTTATCACCTGCATTCACAGATTGTTGTTGTCTTTTTTTTAGATCTAGAGTTTATACATTCTCTTGGCTATCTATCACACAGGTCATACATTTCTCCCTTGTTGCTTTTGATGAGGTAACTTTTACTCCTCTGTAATTATTACTGCCAATGCACTAAACTGAAGATCTCATTCTGATGGGAACAGAGAAGGAAAGAGAGGGAATTCCTAAACTCTTAAACCCTAGGAGATATTGTAATATTGTTGAATGCTTCCAGGTTAAAATTAACATTTTTTTCTGCTTCTCTGTGCTTTTAAATTCAACGTAATTTTTAATCTATTTGTTAGTTCTCAGTTTCAACTCTTATTTCCTTCTGCTCTCACTTTAGAGGATCTGAACAGAAGGAGTTTACAGCTCTTGATAAAACAATTCACTATCCTCATCACTTTTGCAATACAGAAATGGTATGTAAATTACGGTGTTAATTTAAACACTAATTGTGTTTAAATCCTGTATCTGAAGTAATCCCTATATTTTTTTTTAATAAATAATTCCAGATTTTCTACCTCACAACTCTGTGAAGTGATACAGTTCTGTACCAATTCATGTGCACCGTTTCCTCTTCTTTTGCATTGTTTCCTATATAATAATATTCAAGTTTGCCTCAATAGCCCCAAATCAATAATATATATAATGAAAATAACCCTCATTTTAAAAGAGCTCTCATTGATAATATAGATTAGCAGATATTTTATGCAGCTCTATTTTCAGCCACTTGACTGCTTTGATGTTTTTTACATTTTTAAGATTGTTTGTAACAGTGCTAACAGAACACTTCAAACTCCAGATGAAGAGTAAGCCTGAGGGCTTAGTGGCAGCAAGCTTGTGAACTAAAATTAGCACACTGTGAAGTGCATGCTTACCATCATTTAGAACTATGGTGAACCAATAGTTACCCATTAAAAGTCAATGTCAATACATAAGACATTTGTAAAGGCATCACTACATTTTGGATCAAACCCAGTAAAATATTTCTGGCATAATTCTTTTAAAGAGTCGAAAGTTAATTTCAAAAGAAATTCTTAGCAAAGTCAAAAAATCCTACTTTAAATCTAGAGCAGTTATCTTATAATTTCTGTCTTTTTTTTTCCCCATTATTGTTTCTGTCCTTTAATATTATACAGAGTAAAATACAATAATATTTTAATCAGTGTAATTAGACATTTTTTCATTATTGCTTTGGTAGCTTCTGCATATTTTTTCTATCAAAAATATATGTATTTTTATTCTTTCAATGCACAACTTATATAATCATTGTCCTAATGTTGAATCTTCAGTTAATTTATATTTTGAACCTTTAATCCAATCAAGCAGTATAATTTGTACATCAAACTGAGTCTAAATTTTAAACTGTATGTTCATAGTTCATAAAACTTCATTACGAAGCATCAACTAAGCTGATGTTCTATATATACAAATCCCAGTGACCTCCTCTATACCAAGGTCTCTAACGTGCTCACATTTGTCCAACCACGTTATTTTATATTCCTTTTAGAAAACAAAAATATCAGCAGTATGCTGTACATCAACCAAATGAAAGATCAAGATTCCACCAATCCCCCAGAATCTTTCTATGGTAGGGTTTTATTTATACAAGACGTCAAAATGAGCACATTCTCTGTTGCAGATGACTTCTTAATCATGACTAAACGATCCCTTCATATCCATTAACCAACTGATTAATGTTAGCCTTAGTATGTAAGCAAGATTAAGTTTCTGAGAAACAGGATTGTCTATATAATATCGTATGTTAGTTATCTGTGGCAAATATTTTCTCTCTGATAGTGACTAGTCTCTGATATGAAAGAGTATGGAGAAAATAACATTAAATAAGACCTCTTTGACCAACTTTTCATCAAGAGAAAAATTATTTCTCAAACTTACAGACAGTGGAAACCTTTAAACAGGAAATTTATTTACAGGAATTACATTTATGCAAATCAGTGAATATCTGATTCATCAGTACAAACATGCAGAACTGAAGACCGGGGAGTGATCACAACCAAGGACCCAAATCCTTTTAACATTTAAATATTTTATTTCCCAAACTGAATAAAACTTACTCTTCAATAAAGAAATGTAATCTCTCCTAGGAAGATTTTAACTGAAAGTTCTGAGCACTCTATTTAGTATCTAATTACCTCACAGATAGGAAATTATATCTTATTTCAAGGTTGAATTTGTCTAATTTTAGTTTTCAGCCCCTGGATCTTGTTATGTGTTTGCCATCTGCCATGAAAAACCTCTGTTCACTAAAATTTTTTTGCCATTTGTCCCTTTGTTTAGTGATTGAGTCATGTCTTGAACTTTTCTTTGGTAAGGTCAAACATTTTAAGACATATAAGGTTTATTTTTCAGTCCAACCATCTTTTCTTTCATACTATTTATAAATCATTCTGATATTCCATATTTCCTTTAAAAAATGGGCATAAAAATTAAACACAGCATGGTATTTGCAATGGGCAAAATAGCTTGGCTACAAAACAACCAGAGTAAGAGCATTTCCATTTTACTCTTGCTTTTCTATATGCAGGAATCTCATTAATCCTCATAACATAAAAGTAGAAGCTTATGCTGAGATTTTTAAGTCTCTTAGTTACTCCTTCCAAAATAGTCTTTCATGTTGTTATTTGGTTCCCCTCAGTGCAAATGTTTGTATTTAGCTCTTGAATATGTATTTTGTTAGAACATAACCAGTCCCCTGCCTCTGAGATGGTCGATCTGATAAAAAAGCATGAGTTTCTAGAACCATCATAAGTAAGTAGAAGATGGTAACTCATGGAAAACCAGATCTTCCTTTCATATTTTCCACCATGGTAAAAATATATATTTGAAATTCCATGTACAATGCACGGAAAGAGTTGAGTCCCTACTATAGCAGTATTGAATCCAGTAAATTTATCAGGGAGCCTTGTAGTCATAGAATCACAAAAGCACAGAATGGTTGAGGCTGGAAAGAATGGCTGGAAGTCATCTGATCCAACCTTCCTGCTCAAACAGGCTCACCTCAAGCTGGTTGCCCAGGATCATGGGATTTTGAATATCTCCGAGGATAGACACTCTACATCCTCCCTCGGCGATTTGTTTCAGTGCTCAGTCACCTTCACAGTGAAAAAAGTGTTGCTTGATGTTCAGACAGGACCTTCTATGTTTCAGTTCATGTCCATTGCCTCTGTCACTGGGTGCTGTTATGAAGAACCTGGCTCTGTCTTCTTTACATCCTTCCTTCAGGTATTTATATCCATTGATAAGATTCCCCCTGAGCCTTCTTTCTTCCAGGTTAAACATTCCCAGCTCTCTCAGCCTTTTGTCATAAAGAGATGTTCCAGTCCCTTCATCTTCTAAATGGTCCTTTGTTGGATTCTGTCCAGTGTGTCTATTATATCTGTCTTGTGCTGTGGAGTCCAAAACTGGACAAAGCACTCCAGGTGTGGCCTCACCAGTTCTGAGTAGAAGGGAAGGATCACCTCTCTCAACCTCCTATTAACCACCGGTAAAAATCCTCCTAATGCACCCCAGGACACCACTGACCTTTTTTGCATCAAAGCACATTGCTGACTTGTGGATCCCTTGATTCATTTCTGAAAAGCTGTTTCAGCCAGTTGGCCCCCAACATATATTTTTGCCTGGGGTTGTTCCTCCTCAGTTGTAAGACTGTGCAATTTCCCCTTGCTGAACTTCTGGAAGTTCCTATCAACCCATTTCTCCAGCCTGTCAAGTCCCTCTTGATAGTGGCACAGCTCTCTGGTGTGTCAGCCACTCCTCACAGTTTTATATTTATTAATTGGTAGAAAACATCAAGGTAGTTGTAGATGAGTAATTTTAAATACCACACATTGACAAGCTTTAGCTAACAAACCAGTGACAAGCACTCTGTAAGGGATAAAGGGGTCCACAGTTCTGTGAATAACCTTTCTAGAAATTAGTTATTTATGTCAGGTGAATCCTTCAATATTAAAAAAAAAAAATAAAAAAGAAAGTGTAATGCCACTTTCTCTCTCCCCTTTTGTCTGAGCACATGCTTCAGAGTTGTGAGAAAAGCCATTTACTTGTAGAACTTAGTAAATTAGAGGTGTTGAAAAGAGATGAGTTTCTGATTGCTAATTCTTCCTTTTCCCCTCTGTGTATTGACCTCAGCCAAAGCTGCCATGGGTAGAAGTGTCCTTTCCCATTGAAGAGTAATTAAAAGGACTACAGATAGAAAAATAGTAGGGACAAGGCCAAAGAGCAAGAAAGAGACAGTAGTTGGTGAAGGTGAAAGTGTTACGTCTCTGAAATAATATCTAATGACATATACAAAGTTTTTCAGTGACCATTAAATTCAGACCCTGTCTTGCTGTTATTGCATGGTGTGAAAGCCTAACGAAACTCTGAATTTTAACCTAGCATAAATATGTACACATATATATGTAGGGGTTTGAAGCTGATAACTCACTTGTCTACCACTGGATCCTGTGTTGCCATAGTTATTATATTGTCTCTTTGTATTGGCTATCTAAATGTCCAATCACCACTTCTCCCCACCAGCCTTTATAAGCTGGGGGACATTTGAATAAAGCTCTCTTTCCTGCTGGCCTCCCTGCGTGCTGCGTGTTCTCTCTCTCTGGGCACAGGTCCCTCCGCTGCCTGCCCCTGCCACGAGGGGCGGGTAGTGGGGGGGAGGGGGTGATCTCAGCCCTGGAAACCTTCACAGAGCAGCCAGGAGAGACCCTCCAGAAACCACACAAACTGCAACATATATATATAGAGAGAGAGAGCGAGATGATAAGAATGTAAGTGGGCCTCTATCTCTGGTGGTTGTTTTAAAGGAATGTCGTTCAATTTACTTAGGCCCAATGGAGAAGCAAACTAAACGTTATTTGCTCACATTTGAGGGATACTAAACCATGACTTGTAGCAGGACAATATTTATTTAAAATATAGATATATCTTTTGCCAGGCTTTATTACTCCAGCTATTATTTAACAATACTGATCATAACTTACAGCTTCCCTGATTTTTCTTCATGATTTGTCTTAAAGTTAGGAATTATTTTTTTTTGGTAGTCAAGGATAGTTCTCAGCTACCACTCAATTTTCAGAAGCAAAAGGGTGGTTAGGAGAGACGTATCAAGAAGCAAATAATTATCAAACTTGTATGCATTTCAGCTTGAGAGCTAGTGTCTACTTGAACCCTAAGTAATAAAACTATTAAATCCCTTCTGGAAATATCTGCAGTCAAAAGCAACGCAACTGGTACATTTGTGTATAATGTTGGATGGCAGATTCCAATTATTGAATACAATTCTTCAATTGCTAACCTACTTATAACCCAGAAACAACTATAAAATTAATGTTCAAGGGTTACTATTAACAGAAGTACTTTTTTTTTTGTTTATTTATGTGCAGAACTTCCAACACAATGATATTTTACCATTAAAACAATAAATAACATTCACCCTTCTTCTTGGCCACTCATTTCTTTTTCAGCCTGGTTGAACTAGAAATGAAGGAAGCATCTAAAAATGAGCCAGGCTGGAACTGCTTTTGAAGATGTTACTTTGTGTTGATCTGTTCACCAGAGATCTGAAAGAGAAAATCTGTATATCCTGAGAGAGTTACTCTGTCATATCTTAAAAAAAACCATGAGTTATTGACTGAAAAATGTAGATTTTTTGGACTGATGTTTAAGACATTCTGTGGTCTACCTAACTTCTTTGGCTAAGAATATAAGTAAATAAATTAAATTTCATGAATAGTTGAAGAGTGAGTTTGAGTGAATAAACCCAGTGGACAATTTCTGAGGAAATAATGAGGTTCAGTTAAAGTTAATAACACTTCCTAACAGATATCTAATAAAATAGAATATAGATTTAATATTTAGAATTTAAATAAAGTCTAGGTATAGAAATATTATTATATGTATGTAAATGCATTCATCTGTGTTAATGACTTTATAAATGGCAAACATCACATGGTTCCACTTGTAAAATAGTTGCATGCTAGAACACAACATACCCTGGAACAGGTGCAAGCACACAAAGAAAGTACTGGTCCTCCCAGTATCAGCATGAACTTCATTGCTTAATCAGTAGCTCTATGTATTTAGCATCGTGGCTCCACTTAATTACTGTCAATCTGAACTAACCATAACTGAAATAATATTCAAGTTTAAAATATATTTTTAATTATTTAATAAAATATTAGCATACCAGATTTAAGTAATAGAAGCTATTACTTGTTTTAATATTATTAAACTAAGAAAATATTTTGTACTCACTATCTCTGAAAAGCCCAGCATTTCATATGACCAATTATACAATCACATGAGCAATTCAGATTTTCTCTTTTGTTCTCCTCTCCTCCTCTCCCCTCCTCTTCTCTCCTCTTTCCTAATACTGACACTGATATTAATCTAGAAGCAACTACCTTGCTGCAAAGAGCAACTAATGTCATCATTATCCTGGAAAAAATAAAGATTAAATAAAGACAAAGAAAACATTTAGAAAACAAAAATGTAGCATAATTTTGAGAACACAGACATGACAGAACAATGATGGTTTTCTGTGCCTTCATCCAATATTTTTCTGTTCCTGTTCATTTCTTTGTTTACAAGGTCATACACACAGAGTTATTCTCATAAATCTGCTTCCAATGCTTGATTTTTAGCTACTGACTAGGCATAGATGGTATTTACTTCTGTGTTGCTCTTAAAAATTTCTGAAATGGCATTCTTGTTAAATTACTGGAAATTTTAGATTGCATAGATTCTGCAAGCCTGGCCTTCATAGATATGTCTTCTCTACTAATGAATTCCAAGAACAGGTAAAGTGACTGATAATTGGGAAAGCATATGTGTAGTGGAACAAATTAAATGAAAGGAACCAAGAGTGAATGTATCCAAAAAGGAAATGGCAGTGAGAAGCTGAAATGAGGGAAGGTGAGAACGACAGTCAAGGCAATAGAAAGACTTGTGGTGCACCCTGCAGTTAAGTCTGAATTAGACAAAGAAAGTGAAAATCATGTGAATAACATCCAGCAAAGACATATGCTAAGATATCACCCACCTCCACATAATATGACATCTAAAGCCCTAGACTGCTATAATACAAAATCCATATAATGGGTTTTACATCTGTTAGAGAAGGAATGTGGAAGGTCTCTGGGTGACTGGTATGTATGTAGAAGCCACAAATGAGAAGTGAAGCCAGAAGTGAAAGTTTTTTCTCTTGACTTAGAAATGTGGGCAGGGGAGAGGATGCTACCAGGAGTGTGGGAAATTCTTTATCAGCATATCCTTAGAATGGAAGAAACAGGCAGTCTGGCTTATGAGGAGCCGCTGAAACGCAGTGGTCACAAATGACATGGTGTTGCTCTGGCAATACCCTGATAATAGGCTTCAAGGACAATTAGGAACAGAAAATTGTTAGAAAAAGAGTATCAACTCTCTTTGACAATACCATATTAGTTCTACTGAGTTTCTATTCCTTCCAGAATTGATTTGAACTTTTCTACTCAGTCAAATAAGAATATTTAAAAATTTTTTTTCATACCAAATATTCCTCTAAGCTATTTTTCATTAGTACTTCTCAAAACAGGTTTTCCAGATTGCAATGATAAACTGTATGGAGTTCTTTCAATTCACTATGAAGCTCTGGATAAAGTTTTCTCTTAAATTGTCAAAATCAAAGTGTACAAAACACTATTTGAAAATGAAAAGTAAAAGTAATATGAAAAGTTATCATAAATGACATATAGACAGCTCTTTCATTATTTCATTTATTTGTAAACTACTTTCTGTATAAGCCAAATGCCAGGCCTTATGAGTTGTAATTTATTTTCCTCACAAATACAATTTTGTTTGTTTTTTTTGGCACAGTTTGGGGTTTTTATTTATGTTTTTTAAAATTTATTTTGCAATGACTGTGAGCTAGAGAGCAGAAAAATGCATGCATGCTACTTCTTTAATTTGTTAACTGGAGGCTTTTTGCAAGACAGTCTGAATACCTGTAGTTACAACAGCTACACAAGAACCTATCCCTCCATTGGGATTTGAGAGCTGATGAGTTGGAAGACACCTGTAAAGGTCATTTAGTCCCATGCCCCCTGTAATGAGCAGGTGAGTTTGTTTATACTAATACCTCCTTACCCACCTTGATAGGAGAAAAACAAGTAATCTAATACTATGTCTTTGATATAATTATTGGAATATACTTAAAATAGTTCCTGTTATTTCCATAAATTTAAATTTATATTCTTAATAAATCCAAACCTATTCACAGGAATCACTACTTATCCTAAATTACTTATTTCTCAGTCATTTTTCCTCTTTCTTTGTGTTTCTCACTGTTCATCTCTCTGCCATACAGCTATGTTGATTGTAATGTGTAAGAGTGCGGCTACTGTGGAATTTTCCTTTGATTCTTTTAACACAGTGGAAAAATGCACATTCCTTCCCGACCGCATAATTGTGTTGTGGGGTGTTTTTTCTCAGCTCAGTATGAGAAGTAAATCTCCTGTAGTTTGAGCATTTGACAAAATAAAGATGAAAAGTCTATACTTCTTTTTTATATTTCTTCTCAAGTACTATTAGCTGAGGAAATCATATAACAAGCCCTGTTACTGCAGAGTGAACTAGATCCCTCTTAAATAGCACATCCCAGTGGAAGCAGAATGTGCCAATTAAATGATCATCCCAATTACAAGAGTCACATGGGGATATATTGTTCTGGTGTGGTTTATAATCGCTTTCATTTCATGGATTGATTAAAACAAGAACAGCGTCAGCTTTCTATCTTGATTACCTAATAGAGATGATTTATTTTGTATCCATATAGGGATTCTTTCCTGTATCTGTGGCAAAAATAGGGGAACTGATTGTACAGCGTGTGCCAAAATAAAAAATTACATTTTTATTCCCATTTGGCTCAGCTGAATTCTTTATGGTTTGATGATGAGAACTCCATTGTCTGAGTAATGTATTTTGCTATCAGAGAAAGAATTAGATATTGAGCTTCATCTTGATCCCAGAGGAATCAACTGGAAGTATTGACTCTTGAGTCAAGAGCAAAGCTCCACATGGTTGAAACACAGAAGGTGAAATCAATGATTAAAATCATGAGACTTCAGTGGAAACACAATTTTCCAAAAAAAAAAAAAAAAAAAAAAAAAAAAAAAAAAAAAAAAAAAAAAAAAAAAAAAAAAAAAAAAAAAAAAAAAAATTAAAAACCTCAAAAAACAAAACAAAACAAACAAACAAAAAACCCCACACAAAACCCCCAAACAAAAACACACAAAACAAAAACTAAAACAACAAAAACCCAAAACAAAAAAAAAGAAATCTTCACCTAAAACCAGAAATAAACCAATCTGTTCTGTCTTCAAGTCAGACACCAATCTTTGGAGAAACTTGGGAGAACTGAGCACTCTTAGGGAAAAATAATCTTGTCATTGTTAAACAAGCCTTAAAGAAGATGTTCTTCACTTGTATACAATGCTGTTTTGCTGGGTTTTACCCTTTAGAAACCCAAAAGAGCTCCCAAAAGGAAAAAAAAATGGAAAAAAATAACAAAAAATAAAAACAAAACCAAACAAACCAGACCACAACACAGATACTTTCATATATTTACACAATTAGGATAATTCAGTAAGTAAGCTTCATTACAGAAAAGACAGGCATGGTTGAAACAAAATAGTTATCTTGTTGAATGCTTTTGTCATTGACTTTTTAAAACTGGCTGATTCAAGCAAAGAGTGAGGTTATTCTTATCATCCACTTCAGGCATTTCATTACAGTGTGATGAAGAGTATCTAAAATAAGAAGTCCTTGTTTCTTATAGAGTCAGTAGGTGACTCCAAACAGTTAAATTAGTGTCTTAAATTACATGATGTGATTACCTTGCCTCATGAGAAACAACAGGAAGGCATACATCTGTATTTTTTATTGATCATGATTGTACACTAGATATAGCATTCCAAAAACTAAAATCTGTACATTAGAGGAAACTTGAAAATAAAACTAGTACAGTACTAGTCATTTCTCTACCTTCAAAATGAGCCAAGAGCTGATGAGAAGTTTCCACACTCACAAACTGACATTTTTTTTTAATGGAATACAAAATTTCAATTTCAGGCAGTCTTTATTTTAAATGACCTTTAATCTGGTTATTGGGATCTTTAATAAATCTCACCGTTGACTCCAAGATCTCCAAGATTTAAAGTAAGAACATACTTTATTAGATTTAACATGGGTGTTGGTCCTTAAATTTACTTTGATATTTTAATAAATTAAGTCTATGTGTGCATGTGAACATCTGTACTTATTTTTATAGTAACTTTCAGATGACTGTACGTAAAACACTTTAAACAAATAAGTCTCAATAGTTTGTGTAAACCAATATAAACAAAAGAGACAATCAATGACTAAGGAAAAATATTTCCAGTGCCATTTTAAATGAGTAAAACTCAATGAAATGTTGTGATAAGGAAGAACTGTTGCATTAAAATGTGACTGCAAGGGAGAGGTTCTTGTGCTGATATAGATGAGAATGTGCAGGATGAATATGTAGTGAGCATGTACAGAAAAGAAAGAGGTGAAATTATGAGATGAAATTCTGCCAACAAAAGTGCATTTTTACTTATATAGGACTAGCATTCCATGCAAACTCTTTGATTGCAAAAGCAGAGTACCCATTAGCCATCCTAATGCATTTTCTTGCAGGTAAGGTCCTTCAATGCCACTTACCCCTATCCTTCCTATAAATACCTATAATAGATTGGCAGAATCATTTTATCTTTCTCATCTTTGTGGATCATCATTAAAGGCTGCTGTACATGCCTAGTTTTCTATCTTTTTCTTGGCTTTTTACAAATAAGCTCCTTTAGGAGATCCTGCCATGAGTACGGATCCAAGAATAAGTGCTCTTATGTTTAGCCATCAGCAATTTAATGTTCCTTTCCAGTCCCAAGGGTAACAACCTGTTCCTTTTATCTCTTATATTTTATCTTTCTGTACAACCACTGCTTCTAGCACCATTTTTCTAACATTGCTGCTTATCCTTGTATAGCCTTCTTTGGAAAGTAGTATGTTATCAGTTAAATACAGCTCCTGAAAATTCGTTTTCTTTTCTCTCCAGGTATCAAAATCTAGTTAAGTAGTTCATTACAAGGGTCTCACCCCCACGGTAAGTTTCTCAGCTTTCATGACTCTTGAGGGGGAAATTTTCAGTGTAGTGAATGAGGAATTAAAAGTGCAACTGCCATTGCTGGTAATGGGAATGGTGGTTTGATTTCTTACACTTCACATTGTCAGTTCACCCTTTGATGTCTAGGACATGCTTCAGGGCAAAACCTAAGTTGTAAAACATTATAATTGACAATAAAATTTTAAAGAAATACATCTATGATTTTTTAAATTCAACTTACATTAATTGAATTCTTTAGCTACGTAAGTTACAAAAAATATACATAATCAGAAGCATAACAGAGACAGACTTTTCTATCTTTACTTCTAATATTTCTAGGTGTATCTAATGCCTTTCAAAGTCCTAGATCACTATGCCCAGTGCAAACTTCTCTAAAAATATATGTTTTTAGATCCAACATATTAAATATGCACAGATGTAATTTGATTACTTGATATTTCACAGAATCCATTCTTTTTCACTAGAAAAAAAATTTAATTGTAAAAACTTCTTCAGAAAGGAATAACATTACCTTATGATTCTTAGAAGCTAGAGTTTACAAAAATGGTTTAAAAGAAACTATTTAAAAATATTGAATGGAAACAGTTGTGTTTTGGTTTTGTTCTTCTAGACCGAAATAAAAAAGGAAAAAGTAGTTATAATTACTTTCAGGGTATGACTACAGAGGTATTGTGGCACCCACTTACAGAAATGCTCTCATATATATGCTTAATATTAAGCATATGATTTATCAGATTACTCAAAGATAGACTCTTGTTAAAAGTTATTGTGAGCAAGCTCTGTTAAATTATCATCAAATTATTAACAATATTAATTGGCCCTTTACATGCCAGCTTCCCTAATAGCATTAAGTGCCAGTAAATATGTATGGTATTGCTAGATATGTAAATGGTATTCTACAATTCAAAATGCAAATAGCAAATCATGACTATAAGGCACAAAACTTTAAAACTTTTGGGTAATTTATAAACTAATATGCCATTGTTTTACATACTTAAGTGACAAGAATACAAACATTTATTACATTAGAATTGCACTGAGAAAAAATAATCATGGCATTTTTATGTTGGAAATTGTGTTTACCCTATATTCTCCTACTTGCTATTTCCCTACTAAAGTAACAACTGTTTTAACCCATGACATTTCTGGAAAGAAAAGA
Organism: Empidonax traillii; assembly: GCF_003031625.1. NCBI lineage: Eukaryota > Metazoa > Chordata > Aves > Passeriformes > Tyrannidae > Empidonax > Empidonax traillii. The sequence continues at coordinate 155,744 of NW_020955836.1, forward strand.
GGAAAAATCATTTAAGAATTCTCTCTACCCCTTCTATTTAGACCAATTTGCTTTTTAGCTTGAGGTATTCTGATTTAGTAGATAAAAAACTCTTGGCAATTGTTTACTTGTAAAAGACATTTACGGCTTAATGTCATAATTTAGGAATGGTACCCCCCAGTTTAGTCCTTCTACTGAGACTTCAAACCACACTGCTGCTTGCTCCCTCCTCCTCCCACCTCTTCCACCCTCCCCACAGGTGGCTGGAGAGGAGAAGTGGAGGCACAAAAGGAAAAGATCACAGGTTGAGATAAAAACAATTTACTGGAAACAGCACTGAGATAAAAAAATTATTTACATTCAGAAATGCTCACCACAGACCCCTGAGACAATAAACAATGGCCAAAAGGTTCCCCACCCCACCACATTTAGTTCCACTGGAAAGGGATGCTGCTCTTTCCCTTATCCCCACCCCTGGCAATGATGTAAGTAAGTAATGGCCAGTCTTCGCGAACGAAGAACCAGGGAAGGTCTTTACACCTTCCAGCCTGCGCATTGGATTTTTTAGGTGAGACACTAACATAATATTTTGGTCATGCCCCCTCCTGCTGATCTGGGCTGGAACCAGGACACTTAACAACAGTAATTAGTGGCAAGATAAATCAGAAGTATCTCTGCTGAAATCCATGCAATTACATCTTCTCTATTCTGTGGAAGTGATGGGAAAGCAAAGTTCCCTCTCTAGAGAGCACAGAACCACCATAGCTTGTCCAGAGAGATTGTAGTATGTTGTGATATTTGTGCAATATATAAAAGGATGCAGAAGTTTTTAATGTTTAAGTGAATGTGCTTTCAAAATGGCTTTTACAGTCTTTTTGTAAACTCACCCTTCTTCTTCCCAAGGTTCCTCAGTCTTATCTCTGCTTTTGGAATGTCTGAGAGATAACTGAAAGCTTATCTATTGATTGTTAACCCTTTGTTATCATGGGTTGGTTTGTAAGACCTCCTGGACTCCCAATGATCACTCCGTAATCCCCCCAAGAGCTATTTAAGTTGCTGCCCAAAACAATAATCTCTCTCTGCCCCTCTCCTCGCTACTGTGTCCTTTGGTCTCCGGGGGGGGGGCCATGGAGACCTCGTGGTGGGGGGGAGGGAGGGAGGGCACCTCCACCTTCAGGACTAGAGGTAAAGGGAAAAGCCTCTAGCCTGGAGTCCCCCTCCCTATGCACCTTCAACATTCGTAGGTAGTACATGCATTCTTGAAGCTATTCAAAACTCAGCTGGACATGGGCCTAAGCATCCCGCTGTAGCTGGCCCTGCTTGAGTACAGGGGCGTTGGACTAGATGATCTCCAGAGGCTGCTTTTGACCTCAGCTGGTGTGTCATCCTATTATTCTATGGACAGGTAATAATGACTGAAGTGTTTCTGAAACCACTTGGCTTATGGAAGTTACAGTCTTACAGAATACAAACAAGCAGTTGGAGTTGAAACACGATTATTGAGACAGGGAAAAAAACCAAACCAAAACCCCAAACCTCCCACAAGTATGAGTTTCTACAAACAAGTGCCTCTACAAACAAAATATTTCAGCTCAAAATAACCTTCATCTTGGGTATTCCAAACCAAGAAGTGATTAAATGCTGTTGGAAAATTATGGTTTTGGATAACTTATTTACCAACAAAAAGTGTGATAATAATTTTCTGCTATTTTGCAGACAAATATTCATAAGGAGTTGCATCTTCCTGTACCTGTTCTCCCACTTCTGGGTTTTTTTTCTGACTCCTATAGTGCCTACTGAATTGTAGTAAAGTTGGATTTTAAGTTCAAATAGCTGTGCTGGCAATCTATCTTGCTATCACCTGTTCCTGACACACTGAGAGATGAAAGTGATTTATATGGAATTATAATAAAACAAAAATACAACTATCATAGAAATTGTGCCACGTTTTTTTTATACTTTACCCACCTGCTCTGTAAGTGGGAGATAATGCTTCAAGAATTTGATAAATGGAAACCAGGTTCTCTTCTAGTCAGACAGTGCTTTTGGACACCAAATCTATGTCCTTCCCAACTATACACCGTCTGGATGATGTATAATGCCAAATTATTGGGCATATTTTATATCCCCAGTGTTACAACACAGTAATGAGTGAATTAGGAAAATACCCAGAGATTCAACTTGCATATTTTCCTCTCAGGACTACCTAGAGAGAGTTACCTCTTCACATTGTTAACTGTATAATTTCACAGGTACCAGCAGATTTATCCCAGATGCTGTGCTGATGTCAGCCTGACTGCCATGTCTACTCTTTGCTATCTCTCTTGAGATGCATTGGTAAAGGATTCTATCACTTATATGTAGTTATGGAGACAGTATAAGGGCTGCTTTCAAACCCAGTGATGTCTGTCAGAGGAAAAAATAATAATCTTCATAAATTCATTATTAAAATGCTTTTAAAATTATAAATCTGCTCTTTTATACTTACCATCTATTTTCCTGATTATTATTTTGTTGTTGTTTCTTTTTTTGAAGAATATGAGACAATCAAATCCATACTACATTAAAATATTAGGTGAAAATGTTTGTCAGGAAGCAAAGGAGACTGACAAATGAAACCATGCATGTGCTTCAAAGTGCCAGGAATATTAAGTATGGTATATATACAAGAAAGTGTTATAAAGCCATTTAATACATTTCATTGTGTAGTTAAAATTTCCAAATTAGGCTGAAGGCATGATATACAAGAATCTGTTAAAACCAACATTATTTAGCACCCACAAAAAAAGACACTTTCCAAAAGTAAACTAAAGTTTCGGTAACTCAGAGAAGAAGAACCTTATGAATCATATAATCATTAAGGTTAGAAAAAGACCTCCAAGATCACTGATCATTTGATCAACCACCACCCCACCAAATAAAACACAGCACTAAGTGCCACATCTAGTCATTTCTTCTACACTTCCAGGGATAGTGACTCTATCACTATATTGCAGCCCACTGCAATGCTTAAACAGCCTTTCAGTGAAGAAATTCATGGTGTCCAACCTGAACCTCCCCTGGTGCAGTTCGAGGCCATTTCCTCTTGTTCTGTCGCTAGTTGCCTAAGAGAAGAGACAGACCCCCACTTGGCTACAACCTCCTTTCAGGTAGTTGTAGAAAGCGATAAGGTCTCCCCTGAGTGTTCTTTTCTCCAGGTTAAACAACCTCAACTCCCTTAGCCACTTCTCATAGGACTTATTCTCTAGATCCCTCACTAGCTTTGTTGTCCTTCTCAGCACCTAAATGTCTTTCTTGTTGTGAAGGGGCCAGAACTGGACACAGAACTTGAAGTGTGGCCTCATCAGTGCCGAGTACAGGGGGGACTTCCCTGGTCCTGCTGTCCCTGATTTGTGATAGAGGCCAATACGACATTGGCTTTCTTGGCCATCTCAGCACACTGCTGGCTCACACTCAGCCAGCTGTTGACCAGCACCCCCAGGTCCTTTTCCACTGGACCACTCTCCTTCCACTTTTCCCCCAGCCTTTAGCACTGCATGGGGTTGTTGTGACCCAAGTATAGAATGTGATACTTGTCCTTGTTGAACCTCATACTGTTGGCCTCAGGTCATCGATCCAGCCGGTCCAGATCCCTTCCTAACCTCTAGCAGATCAACACTTCTGCCTAACTTAGTGTCATCTGCAAACTGACTGACGGTGGTTTCAATCCCCTCATCCCGATAATCAATAAAGATATTACACAGAACTGATCTCAGTATTGAGCCCTGAGGATCTGCACTAGTGACCATCTGCCAGCTGGATGTGGCACCATTTATCACCATTCTCTGGGCCTGGGCCATCCAGCCAGTTTTTAACCCTGGAAAGAATGCATTCATTCAAGCCATGAGCTGCCAGTTTCTCCAGGAGAATGCCATGGAAGACAGTATCAAAGGCTTTACTGAAGTCCAGACTAAACCCACAACCTCATCCCTCATCCACTAGGTGGGTCACCCGGTCATGAAAGCAGACCCTGTTGGTCAAGCTGGACTTGCCTTTCCTAAATCCATGCTGACTGGGCCTGATCCCCTGGCTGCCCTGTATATGCCACATTATTGGACTGAAGATGATCTGTTCCACAACTTTCCCTAGCACCAAGGTCAGGCTGACATGCCCGTAGTTCCCCAGAACCTCCTTCTGAAAATTCATGTAGATGGGTGTCACATCTAGGACCTCCCTGGTTAGCCAGTTAGATGATAAATGATGGAGAATGACTTGGTGAGCTCTTCCACCAGCTGTCTTAGTGCCCTTGGGTGAATCCCATCAAGCTCCATAGACTTGTGAATGTCTGAGTGTCACAGCAAGCCACTACTACCACCCCGTGGATTACAGGGGTCTCTTCTGCTTCCCATCTCTGTCTACCAGCTCAGAGTCTGGTTGCCCTGAGAATAACCAGACCTTCTGTTAAAGATTGAAGCAAAGAAGGCATTAAGTACCTCATCCATGGTGAAAATGTTCCCTTCTCACAGATTCCTTTACACTATACAGGGTATACAGCTGTAGGGAAAAGTGCAGTACAATAATTCTTTAATAGGCTGCACTGAGGCACTCACACAGCTTTTAAAGAGAATATCTATGTGAGGAGTGTCCCCATGTATTGTCAGGCTGTACTTCACTACAATAAATTATTGAGAATACATGCAGTCATTTCTGCTTAATAAACAAGGTGAGATAGGCTTTGAATATTAAGATGAATTTTGAATTAGGAGCAATTATTTCTACATTTTGGCATATCTGTTCTTTGCAATTTGGGAAATTCCAATAGGCATTTGTATGGCTTTGCTTTCACTTGTTGCAAGAATTCACCTATACTCATCTATTAAAAACTTCATCTCTCACATATTCTGATATAAATAAAGAATATAAGCTGAAGTCTATACAAATATAGTTTCATATCCATATCCACATTCATATTTTGGAGGGTATGCCATGATGTCTTTGGAATTTCTCACTTGAAACAGGTAGCAGATTCTACAGTGCCTTTAGGTCTAGATAGTCTGTCTGATAGATTTCTGCTATTCTTTTAAGATCAACCTTATGAGTCTGAGTCATCCACCTAAAGCTTAAGAAATATGCCTAGACAAAGTCTGAGTTTTGTTGCCTAAAACATTTAGATGGGTGGTGTATGCTACTTAAAAGTAAATAAATAACATTTGTATAAGTATGAAAGTTCTAAAACCTAAGGAATGTTTTCTCACTGAAAATAGTATCAGAAAAAAAAGTATAGATTAGTAGGACAAATGGGTTAAGGCTAAAATGTGGCATGACAGCATATAGGAGAAAAAGTTCAATTCTCTGTATTCTTCCGAAGGTGAAACACATCTGAAGTCCCTACATTTAGGAACGTGGAAAGACTTTTTCTAAGATTCCTTAAAATGCTGACAATGACAACCTTCTCCCTCCTGCTTCCAATGAACTATCAGAACAAATCACTTGTATTTAATGAGAAGAAGAATGTCAAGGGTTTGCCTCTTCCCTTTCAATTAAAAATGTGTTAAGAGAGCTGAGCTTTGATAGGCTTGATTTTAGACAGGAAAAATATCTAACAAACACAAAAGAACTTTGTAACACTATCACTATTAAAAGTGCAAGATTTTGGAAGTCTGTTTACTCTTATTTAATTGGATTTTTGGTGCAGCAGAAAAGTAAACACTACCTTTTCTGTCAGTAGTGACCTCATGTTTAACATATTTTTTCCCAAATGTAGGGTTATAGACTTTTTCAGTGACTAGCATTGTTATTAATTTTATGCTAATTTTACTCAATATGAATAACATGTAAAAATCCATAAAATGTTGAAAAATAGACCTAAGCCACAGCAATCATACAGTCTTAAAGAAAAAAATGGGTTTCAGTGTTTCAGAAAAATGTATGTGTTGCATTAAAAAAAAGGATTATTGCTTTTCTGAATTGTACAGCATTTAAAAAAAATGATGTAGTGATTTTGTAAATGGAAGGTAAAAATGAGTTTGACTAAATGTGCAGTCTTACAAAAAAATTTGCTTTTAAATTTGTCAGGTTTGTACTTAAACTTTTTAAGATACAAATATTAAGATATAATATTTAAGAGGTATTTATGTGTTTTTTTGTTAATTAAAAGTCTGATATATATTTAGATAAAGGGTTTTGATATAAAGCAGACTAGAACCAATTATTTGAAATGTACATCTTGTTCCAACTAACTAATTAAGTAACTAACTAACTAATTCTAATACCTTGCTAGACCATGAATGCCAACCTGGCGAATAATTAGAAACTATTTCTGTCATCACTACAGAAGTTAAAGCATCTATGTTTTACTTCACAGTATTGTGGCTTCCCTTACATTTTAGGTATTCATACCCTGAGGTTCCTTGCTCTATATCTTAAAATGTGACTAGTGTTTAGCATTCTATAAGAGACTCTGAAGAACACTTGATCCAGATTTATTCTATGTGCTGTTCCCCAACACGTAATTGCTTATTTTGCATAGCAGGTTACATAATAAATGTGGAATTAGATGATTGTTCAAAAGCGTAGCATTTATGTAGCTTAAAAAGACATATATGTTGCATACCCTATGGTAAAAGATTAGAGCAGAGAGAGATAAACTGGTAGGATTATGTACTTCTGTTGGTAGTGGTTAACTGTCCCAATACCATAAAATGTTTTCAGAGTGTGAGGACCTAATTAAATAATTATAAAAGTCTTCCTTTTGTACATGAAAACACATGCACTTCAGATAGTCAGAGACTATGGGGTGACCCAAGAAGCCAAATTATTGTACAGATGTAGCACATGCTTAAAGTAAAATAAGCTCAACTAGGTACTGGGAGCCAATACCACATTAGTATGGGGCTTTCAGTTAGCAAACTTATGATGTTGATAATTGTACTGTTTATTTCTTACAGCCTAAATTATACTGTTTATTTGAAGTGAATTAGGTTACAGGTATGTAACTGCTTAGATTAAGCAGTTACACCCTTTGACTAAGCATAGATACCTATGCCATGTTCTTCCTTTGAAAAATAGGAAGCACCTTTCATTTTCAATATGTTGTTTTGAATGTGTGCATTAAAGCTAAAAAAAACTTCTGGTAAAGTTTAGAGCTCAAAGCATTTTTGTATTCCTCTAATGAGCTCAGCGAAATACAAACCTCAGCTAAACAAGGAAGAGGAAAAATATCTTCAGAGGTTCTCTTTGTTGTTTCAGGAGATTAGTTTCAGAATATTCTTTGAATTTTTGTCGTATGTGGAGAAAATTTTCCATTCCCTTTTGTGGGTTTCCTGTGTTACATTTATATTGTCATTTTAGGTCTCTCTAAATATGTTCAGGTGCTGAACATTATCCTACTCTTCCAGAGACTACTCTCAAACAAGAGGGCAGCAAGCTCCACGTTTTCCTGGTCAGTGTAAGCAGTTTTATATGTCAGTTTAACAAGACAGAATGACGAGGCACTTCTTGTTGGAGACCATATGGCTGTTGTTCTACTTGTAGATTACACACCACCTGAAATACTCCTGGGTGCTGAAATTCAATCATCTCTGCCGCTAAACTGCTAAAGAGGTCTCATGTTTTCAATCTGTGCAAACTGGAGGTCTCAAAAATGACTTCTGGATGTAGTTTTGGAGCTACAAGACTCTATAGGCCATTTCCAATGCATTTCGCGTGCACCCATGCTCCTCTGGGAGCTAAAATATTTTACTAACGTAACGTAACATAAAATAACATTTAACATAACATAACATAATATATAACATATATATAACACAGGCTGCTTTTTACCAGCTGCACTCAGTGCCCAGGGACACAGCAAGGAACATGTAGGTTACTACTGTGAATGAAGTCTGTGGCCCACTTGAGGAAAGGAGATTTTAGTCAGGGAGTTGTTCTACCTTAAGATTTGAAAAAGTAGATTATGAGAAAACCGATCTCAAGAGACAGAGGTTAGAGAAAGGAAAGTGAAAAAAAATACCCTCTATATATAGAGCTGAACAGTGTGGGTTGAGACGGGTTGATGAAAATTTGGCTTTAAGGACTGAGGTTCATATAAATATAATGTGATTCAGAATTGGATCTGTTTGAGGTCTTTTGTACCTATATGGTAAATGGAGCCTTACAGGGCTTTGGTTTTGTTCACTCCCTCAGAATTTCTATGCGGTAAGTGTGCTAGAGACCTTCAGATAATGTTGCAAAGGGTAAAGTTCAATTTCAGAGAGTGTGTCCAAATGAAGTTGTCTATATTTTATCTCTTTTATAATCAGTGCAGACTCTATCATACCAAAACAGTCAATGGGCAATTCAGCCATCAGCTGTTAGGGATGAGGTTTCAGTCCCTAATTTAGATATCTTCGTGTTAGAGGTTCAGATAAGTGAAAAGACCGTAAGAAACTACTGTATTTGGCATAAAAAACTGGTGGGCGTAGCAGGGTGAGAAGCTCACAGAAGTTGCTGATAGTGCCATGAGGTATGGCCAATTTCACAGATGGTTCAGGGGAGTTATGAGGGATGACAAAATTTGATAGACAATTAAACAGAATAGTAGGGACATTTTGGAAGGGGAATTTGATAACACTAGACTTACGTATTAGCAATACCCCAAAAGGAGAATATTATCTAGGTAATCACAACAGAAACACCAAAGTCAGGTACTCTTGTACCAAAACTGGGACCAATGGCAAACAACTAATTAGGGATGACTTTTATATTCAGGAAAGCCAAGGGCAGAGAAAGGCAGGGATGCAGTGGGTGGGAGAAAGAATGTGAGGTGAGCTGGGGTGTAAAAAGGGCTAGGCAGGTATAACCAGGCTGCTGGCTAGTATACTTGTCTGCCCTGTCTGACCACTGCAGTCTGTCCTATGAAAATCTGTTAAGGGAAGTTTTTCAATCTAATTTTGCAGATAAGGAATGTGGAAATTGAATTACAAAGGTTTGTAACTGTAAATAGGTCCTTTTCCTTTGAAAGTTCTTTGTATTATACTTGGAAAACTTCATATTTTTAGAAGAAGATATTAATTTTTTCAGCTTTTAATTCTTAAAATATATCAGGAGTACAAATCATCTCTTCTATTCCCTTCTCTTCTTAGAAGTTCTTAGGAGCTTTAGAAAAATAAATTTAAAGTTTCATCTGTTTAAATAAATAGTTTGAGTACTAAACATTTTCTTGAATTTTTTATCTCCAAAATTTGTTTAAGAGCAGATGAAAACAAACAAAAAATCTGCATTTTAACTTCCTGACTGAAGCTTTTTCATTTTGCAATTCAAATTTTACTCTCTTGCTGTTATGATATTGCTATTTCACTGGTTTGCTAGTTGCCTAACTATGAAAGACATGATTTTCTAATTTGAAAGTCAAATAAAAGATAAGAAAATTCCTGTATTTTTCTGTATTGATCATAAAGAAGCTGGAAATGAACAAATCTAATCTTTTCCCTTTGGATATCATCTTCCCAAATACTTATTTACCATGTTCAGGTTCACTGTGCAAAGAAAGATGCACATTTTTGACTGTGGAACTAAACCAGACCTCTAAACCTTTGAAAATGTGCCCATGACTAGTTTTTTTTCCACCAGTGACTGAAGCAAGGAAGATGGAAACATCTCTTGATTTTATGGTTGAAGGATTCAGAGGTCAAATGAACTAGATATCAGGTTTAGCAATGCCAGAAAGTAAGTACCTGTCCCAATCAGACAACCTGATCTAGGTTCTTACATTTGTTTACTGGTTTGTTGTATACTGAGCTTATTGTAGTGGCCTTGGCAGATTAGCTCAGGATAAGCAAAACTCTGAACTCTCTCTGCAAACTGTCTCAGCAGCCTACACTTAAAGCTACTTAAATCAGTCAACACAAAATGCAGGGAACACAGATATATTTGAATCTTGCAGGTGCTCACTACATACACAGGATTTTAGAACATGCAGTCTTGTGCCAGCAGGAGATGCCTCCCAAATATGGACGAAATCCCTCTGAACGTAAAAAACTAGAGCGATGGGGGCACCTCCATTGGCAGAGGATACCCTGAGTTCCTCCCTGTCCCCTGTCTATGAGCTACTGTGTGTTTTGCATTAAATTAATGTCCTGACCTGATCTGCTATTGGATGAGAAAGGAAATCCTTTATGACTACAAATTCATTTTCATCTTCCAGAAGAAACAAACATCTTCCTAAAAGAGTCTTGTTCTTGGGTGCACACAAAAAAAATGCTACCACTTCAAGGAGTGACTACTAAGGCCAATCTGGGACAGATTTCAGAAGTGCTTCCATGAGCTCCTGGTAGGATTTTAGAAATTTCTGAGCAGAAGACATTAGAAGAAAGGTAGTGACAACTACAAATACCTCTAAATTGTTATAAATCAACAGTAAAAAGCTGTGCTCTGCAGAAACATATTTGTCTTAGCTTTTTTCTTTTATTTATTTTTTCCCCTCATGGAACCTCAATTTATTTTTTCTGTTTGTTGGGCAATTTTGTAATTTCGCAGTTAGGTAGGGATTTCTTTTTTTTCTCTTAATTTTTCCAATAAAGCTAAAAAAATAAGTCCTTGCTTTAGAATCAGTCCAACCTTTTCCTCATTTTCTATGTCAGTTAGGTTAGCTTAAAATATGAAGTTTTCTCTGGCTACATGACTTACAACGAACATACTGAATCCAGCAAATCATTCTTTCTCTCAGGAGACACCTACCTGACGTTCCTTTTGTTGCTAATTGTAGAATTTAAATGTCTGACTGCTTTCTGCATGTAGCTTTGCTGATTGCACTTAGAAACACTTTTGTAAAATGTTCTTGCAAAAATGTGTTCCTGCTCACTCCCCATACATGCATTCCTTGAAATATGCATAGTATTAGAAAGACAAATATCTAGTATTGGGGCGCAGGGGGGACCAACCCAAACAACTACAAAATTGTATTTCTAGATAATAAATGGCTACATAATCATTTAGAAATGGATTTTGGATAGATTTGTGTTTTTTTTTCCCTATTGTGATGAAAGGAGATGACATCTGGCATTCCAATCACCCAAGTCTAATATGTGCAGATTAAATCTGCATTATATCTAAAGATGACTCTATGTTTTTGAGGACTGAGAGCTTTAGGTAAAAAAGCCTGAGGTTGGCAAAAAAGTCAGTCTGAAGCACTCTGGATTTTTTCCCAGATCTGCTGTATCTCTTTCATCCTTTATAGTGACATCAGCATTTTAAACCTCAATATTTATTCTAGGGAGGAAATAACTCTCAAAGCAAAATAAACAATGATATCACTAAACTGTGAAGTTTGCCTAGGAAGACAAATAAGAAGTCCCTATATATGGTACATATAGCATGGACTGAAAGAAATATCTATTTGTCAGAAGACATTTTTTTTTTCTTTTATTGAAGGAGGGGACCAAGGAGCTTGTGAAAGATTTTATAATTTTTTAAAAATGCAAGGTTTCACACAATGCTTACTGAGTTCTGATAAGAAGTTCCTGAATATATTGAAAGCTGTCAAAATGTAGAGCTGTGAGCTATTATTTTCTGGTAATGTATATATCAGATCTTCTGCTGGCATTCAATAACGTAACCACCAACAAAAAGAGATAAAACCAAAATGAGTGTCGCAAACTTCAATGTCTTTATGTATGACTTATGCGACATCCTAAAAGTATTGACAATACATTAGCTGGAATAGAATTTGGTTCAGTTGATATCTGACAAGTTTTGCCAGGGAGAACAATGAGCTACACAAGCTGGTGTGACCGGTATTTACACCAGAGTCCTCCAAGGAGCCTCTGGAAGCAGAATACATGAGTCAGCACTCCCAAATCTTCCACAAGAACTTCACTAGTGCTGCAGTGTGATGATGAATTGTTTGATGTCCTTTCTAGGAGAGGACAAAACCAAGTTCCTGATTATTTCTGCTTCTCTGTGTTACTATACTTGTACTGCAGCTGCTTTTTTTGGTGTCGTCTATATTTCTAAGTGGTTGAAAGAATCCTGGAGTTCAGTTTCTCCTCATATCTTATCTCCAGCTCCTTATTAAATTTTTAGTCCTAATTTATTTAACTCACAATAGCTGGTTAAGACATTTTCCTCTTCAATTTTGTGTGTGTGTAGATTTTTTTACTTCTGCTTTAATTTTGAAAAATATATATAACTGCCTATTCAACAGAGACCTGCTCCAAAAGCAGTAACTATGGAAGGGCAGTCCAGTGTCATTTACTATAATAGTAACTTTATAGATATATCAGGGTAGATATTTTGCTCCTATACAGAACAAAACTATGAATATATAGGGGGGAAAAAAGTACTAAGATAACATCATTTTTATGATTTATAAACATACTAACAATTCCTCCTCTTGTTCCAACATGTAAGTTTCTCTTTCTCTCTTCCTTCTCTCTTCAAATATATATTGCTATAGAAGTTAAATTGTTGCTGAACTGGAAGGTAGCAAATTTAGATTGCAAAAGGAGATATGAGAAAAAATAGCATGTCTTCAGATAAAGGACTGCTTTGAAGTCGACATATGTTCACAGAAGCATTTTCACAAGCTTCCATATCCTTACAAAGTCTTCCTCCCAGATAAACTATGTAGTCCCATAGACTGTTTAAGTGAAATCATGTCACATAACTTTGCCAATACCTTTAATAGGATTAGTCTACTCCATATCTGAGACAGCCATATTTCTTTAACTGTGGAGGGCATGCTTCAGTTAAGTGACTGAAATTTAAAGCCAAGGATCCAGTTGTTATCGTTTAACATAAGCACACTATTAAAACTGTTTGGAGGTTATGCTACCTCCATGAATATTGTAAATTGTGCATTGATACAAAACTCACTTTAACGTCTTATCTTTCTTTTTAAATGATTTTGATCATCTCAAAACAAATTTATTTTTCACTGTGTCTCCTGATCAATCTGTCTTGAAACTCTAGTTTTCCTTCTATCTGTGCCTGGATTGTGATACTCCAGGCTGTCGAAACAACTCTTCTGTATTCAAATTCCACCACTTGCCTGGCATCCTTCAGCAGGAATTTAGAATAAGGTGAAAGGGGAACGAGACACTGATAAGCATTAAACTAGAGAGTAGTGTAGGTCCAGGAAGGAGTCCTGGAAGGGACTATCCAGGAAGGGATGGTATTCCCAAAATACATTAATTGTCTATGCTGGAATGAGGGCAGCCAGCATGGGACAAGGAAAACAAAGGAAATTGTGCCTAACCAACTAGATTGTTTTCTATGATGAGCTGATCAGCTATCTGGTCAGAGGGAGAGCAATCTTTTGAAGGGTCTTTAATAAGGGTAAATCTGGGATTAGAATTTCTTGGAACTGCACAAACAAATTAAAAAGGCAATTATTCGTAGGTTTGGTGATTTTTATTTGGTTTGGCAGTCTTGGTATTTATTTTGATTAAAATATTTTTTTCAGTATGTTCGTGCAACTGAAGACAAATCCTAAGCTATTTTGCAGGCATCACTGCAAAGTTATCTAAACCACAAAATTTTCATGACAGCACAGAAATAGTCATTAAACTTGAAATTCAGACAGACATAGAGAGATGTACTTTAGCAGACAGCACTGAAATTATTACACAAACCAGAAATAATAAGAAAAACCAAAAATTGACAGAAGGAAGAAGAAAATACAGATAGAACATGGTTACTTATTATTTTCATTCATTTCGACTGGAGATACTCTATAGTGCAATTCTAAAAACTCTAGCTTTTTTCTGCATTTTCCCAAATTTTTAAATTATATATGCCATTCTAACACATTTTATTCTCAATTTACCAGAACTGTTTAACAGAACTTTACACAATGGCCTATTATTGTATCCATCTTTATAACTGAAGATAAATACTCCAGCTTTAGAGGAATACGAAAACCAACAAAACCCATCAAAAACAAACAAACAAAACTAAGAAAAAAGGGGAAAAGCCACTCACTCAAAGCATTCATTGTACATCTATATCTATGTTTTGTTTTGAAGCTGTTACAAATGGCTACCCCAGTTGCATTTTCAGAGACATCTTGATTCACAGAGAAGTTCTGATGCACAAAACTAGATTCTTTCGATTTTTCATGAAATGTACCATTAGATTTAGATGAAATAGTCTGAAAAAGTGAACAATTCATAGCAAAATGAAGGTTTTCATTGGGTACAAAACATGCATGTGAACTATTGACAACTGTCTGTGTGTTTGAGCTGCCAGCTATGCTTCAAGGCAACTGCTGCTGGTCCTTATATATGGAAGCCAGAACAAGATATAGAACAAGGTTGGCTCAGACCTGAAGGGAGATTTCTATCTTGTCCACTCAGTGACTAATTCATGTTTTTGCGTCACAAAGATCCTGTGTAGGGTTCAAGACGGAGAGAGAAAAAAAAAACAATGCTACAGAAAGATCCCAACTGTTTAGTGCTGACAGCAGCCTCTCCCACTCTGACTCAATCTTAGCATCAGAATTTGAAATCCTATATCCAGAACCCCTTTTTACCATCAGCGAAGCTGTCACAGAAATAGGAATTTCCATAAAGTAATTGCCTATTTTTGTCCTCATACAAAAGTCAGTTTAAGACAAACAGAATGAGTTCAACTGGGGTATTCTCCAGGAAGCAACCATTCCCCTAACAATGGCTTCTTCATATGGATGTTGACCAGCTCAAAATTAGGAGTGGTTCAGGAAATAAATAGGAATATTGTTTTATCTTCTTGCATAAATGATGGTGGTAAAACAATAATGCAGTATGGTCATCTGGACATCCTTTCCAGTGGTGTTCACAGCCTCACAGGTGAGGAATTAGATGTACTGGACAACCTATATTCTGATAGCTTTGAATCATATGCATAATAAGGATATTTAGTCCTCTTTTTTTATGACTGCTTTTGTCCCGTTGCATGACTGAGAGAACAACACTGAAGAGTAAGCATACCTCAGTATTACATATTACCTTTCTTAGATGAAAACAAGCTTGTATCATTAGGAAACAACTGGGGGAAAACATCACTCAATACTTATCTGATGGAAATGTATTCCTGTTTGTTTTGTAATTTCTAATGCTGTCCTTATTGATTTAGCATAAACAACAGATTTATTTTGCACTCACAGTCATATCAGATACATATATACTGATATAAAATACTGATATATACTGATATATAGAGCATTTATGGGTAAGGTAAGTATAAAATCAATTATTCACAGGTGTTTTTCTGTTTCTCTAGCTAAGAAGCTATATCCTTAGGGTATGTCTTTACAGTACTCCAGAAGCAGTTAAAATGATCATGAAAATCTGTTTTGGTTAAGCGTTTTGTATAATATAAATGTTAATCTGCAGTCATTTTAGCATTGATCATTCTTGATTAAAAACTTTTGTCAATCTGAGAGTTAAAATCCATAAGGAAGTCTCACTATAAGTGTTCTTCATTCTTTGCTTTTTTTCTCAGCCAAAATTAAATTAGAATTTCTTTCTTAATGTATTTTATATTGCTAGAATTTCTCTCTTTCACATTATTGGGAAAATTTATGGAGGCTAAATTAAACCAAAGTGTACATCCTGCTGTTCTGTAAGATTCTGCACTATGATAGTACATTCTAAGATGTCAGGTACATATATGCTTTTATTAAGGGTAGCTGCAAAGCTGAGATTTTAAACAATCTATCACTCAGTTGAATAAATTTTAGTGCTTTAATATCCAGACTTACATATAATTTTGTTCTGGGAAATTAGGCTTCTGTGTCTGAAGCTTGAGTTCTAATTGTAATTCTTCTGTGTGGGTTGGGATTTGGACTAAAATGACATTTTATACTGATGCCACAAACTCTCAGCTAATAGTGATGAGGTAGTGAAAACTGTGATTCTCCTGAGAGAAAATTTGCTTTACAAATCTTAGGAGAACTTTGGACTTGCAGTGTGTTGACAGGCTCAAGACAGAATTTCAGCTGGAGCTTGGACACCAAAGTAACAGATTTATCTGTTGGGAAGTGGGACAACTGACAACTCCAGGTTCCTTTGGCAGTATTTCTTTATCTGTTTGCTTGGTCTAATGGCAAGAAAAGTTCACTGCTATTTCTGCTCTTAAGAAGATGTTGAAAAAGCCAATACTACTTGCTCTGTCAGTAGAGGCTGTTGCTGACATTAAGAAAGTTCCTAGTAGTCAAATGACCTTGAAACTGAAATGTTAACCAGAAAAAATGTATGTTACATAAATTACTGTACAGTGTTTAGGCACCTAGAATCATAGAGGCAAAATCGTAGTGTATTCTGCCAAAGAAGAGACAAAAACTAATACAGATAGGAAAAAAAATGCAATAACTGAAAGCTACAGGCACGACGTGGAACAAATTTGTTTAAACTATCAGAGAGGTCAGTCTGATACTTCAACTAGCTGTGTAAACAATCTTTTACAGGTGGCCAAGACATGAGTACATCACAGAAGAATTTCATCCTTTTAGCAGAATTATATCTTATATGTCGAGATGGATATTGAGTAAACTGGTACTTTAAAATGAAGCAGCTGAAAAATGAAAATGTACAAAATGTGAGTTCACTGTCTACAGTGCTTTGTGCTGGGGAAGATCTGTGCAAGGCACAGTTTTATCTGTAAGCTCACAGGGAAGGTTTCTATGGCTTTTTCCTTAAGGTGAAGTGAAGGGTCTCACCCCATTTTTTTATTTTATTTCACAGGGAGCAGGATGAAACTTCAATACTCTCATCTTTCCATTTGATGTCAGGAGCTAGAGCTTGTTAAACAAGTATTAAATAGGCATATAATACAAAAGAATGTATTAAAAAAATGTTGTGGCACTCAGCTCTAGAATACCTACAAATAAATCTTTCAGTTCCATGAATAAAAATTGGTGCTGACTTTGGTACCTAAATCTGAGAACATCAGCACTTAGATGGGTTTTTCCAACAGGAGTAAATTCATAGAAACATAAAAAGCTTTGTGTTGGAAGGGACTGTAAAAATCATATCGTCATAATCCCTCTGCCGTGGGCAGGGAACCTTCCACAAGAACAGATTGCCCAAAGCCCCATCCAGCCTGGCCTTGAACACTGCCAAGGATGGGGCATCCACAGTGTCTCTGAGCAACCTGTTCCAATGCCTCACCAACCCCACAGTGAAAATTTTCTTCCTAATAACTAATCTAAACCAAATTTAAAGCCATTCCCCCGTGACCTATCACTACATGCCCTTGTAAAAAGTCCCTCTCCAACTTTCTTGTAGGCCCCCTTCAGGTACTTAGCAGCAGGAAAATGAGGGGAGGATGGTGTTCCCCACGGCAGACAGGCTGTAGGAAACATCATCTGAGAGCTGAAAGTCTGAAGCTTCACCCCTCTGGAGACCTTCACAACATCAAAAATTATATCAACAGCTGACAGTGTTCACTGAAACTCAAAAAGCTGAAATGGCTTCTCTTATATACACATTGCCTATCTTCCATCTATAGACTCATATTCAACCCAAGAGCGCAGTATTTAACTTACAAAGTACACCCACAAGCTGCTAGAATAGGGGAAAAACATCTTGATACCACTTTTATTCCATGCTCCTTTTCTCAGCACAGTTCACTGTCATGGTTTAGGAATGGTGTTACCCTATTTAATACTCCCACTGAAACACTCCAAACTATGCGCTGCTCACTCATTCCCCCCTCCCCCTTCCCACTGCAGAGGGTTGGAGAGGAGACGTGAAGGCACAAAAGGTAAAGATCATGGGTTGAGATAAGAACAATTCCCTGGAAACAGCAATGAAATAAGACAACTATCAATAACAGCAACAGTACTAATAATGGGGTGTACAAGAAACAAAGAGTTCACATGTGAGTGCTTACCCAGCTGTGCTCCCATGCTACATGAGCTGAAAGAGACCCCCCTTCCATCCCCATAAAATGACAGGAAGTGGTATAGGATAACATCCAGGTCCTAGCCATTGCCCCTCTTGGCTACTGGAAAAATTAACCCTGTCCTGGCCAGAACCAAGACATTCATAAACAGTTGGACTATAATAATCAAACAGCGTACAGGAGATAAGAACTAACCAATACAGCTTCTGTGTCCTTAAACTTCATGTCATAGTAAAATAAATAAATGCATGAATAAATAAAATTCTGCTTTTACCTAAACTTTTATTTAATGCTTATTGTGGCCTTAGCATGTTCAGCAGACCAGTCATTCAGTATTCTCAGAAAAACTGTGACACTAAGTAAGAATGATACGCTTGTAATAAATGCAGGGATTTTACTTTGCATATTGATTTTATTTTTTAATTTTTTTTATTCTTGTCTGTTTTCATTCCAAGATGATTTGAGGTTTTTTCAATCAATTACTTCCTACAGAAACATTTGTAGATATATTTCTTGTAGGTGATGCAAGCAGAGTGATGCATATTCTATGTTGTTCAAAACTTTGGTAAATTTATTTTCCTTAATGCCAAAAAAGGGTCCATTCAGATTGTGTTTCATAGATATGAAGAATTTGCCCTTTTTTCTAAGGAATAAGCTTATTAAAAATTCAGTAGTACTCCACCTCCTCCAACACCTCTTGCAGAAAAATTTACACTACCAGTTCTGTACCAAGATTTAATTCTATGCCATAGAAAATACATTCTGTGATTAAATTCATACATATGTACTCTGACAGTTTTTTCCTCTAAAAAAGACAAAAGCAGTTAAGCAGTCACTAATGATTCTGGCGATAACACTGTGAAAAGGGCAATTTCCCTACTCCAGTATAATATGGGCTAATAATGTTAATGGAATTATTGTAAAGGGGATTCCATATGATTACAATGAGCATAGGAGGTGCCTTTGAGCAAATTTTGCCATTTTCTTTCCAGATTCTTCTAGATGACTTGGTAAGAAAGATTCTCTTGGGGGATAAATGTATATCTATATCATGCAGGGACTTAAATTTGAAAATTGCAGGTATTCATCTGCTAGAAAGCAATTAAACTTAGATATTTATATTGCCAGCAGCTGATAGCTGCTTAAAATATATACATGGGTCAATGACTTATTTATATGTCCAGCCTTAGCAGTAGAGCACCTGTCATTGCTGAGTTATCGAATCAATACTATCAGCTAGTATCGATTTGGCCTAGATCTTTTAACCAGGCCTGCTTGCACAGATTTTGGCACTTACGTTGATGCTCCACTGAGTTATGAATGAAGGATATAATCTATATTTTGATGTTGTCTTGACTGTCTATGTACTTAGCACCCTAGAGAGTTGACTAAATGAATATATATATAAAATCCACTAGGAAATGAAGACTTGTTTTACTTTACAGATGCATAAACATAAATTTCCCTATTTATTACCAACTCATTACAGCAAGGATTGGTTAATAATTGTATACCAAAAAAATGTTTCTGTGGAGTAGAAGATTGCATTGGCAATTGTATCAAACAAATTCTTCGTAGTATTGTGGTATTTCATTTTGCATATAAAACATTATAAAACAATCCCTCCTGTTGTATCTTTTCATGCAGATGGAGGCAGGGTGGAAATTAAAAGCATAAGAAAAGAATAAAAAGTATTAGAAGAAATGGTCTTGCTGCATATAAAATATATTTAAATATCATGGGGATGAGTCTAATATTGAAGGCTCTATGAAAAAAGAAACTAAGTATTGAAGGCAGTCATAGGAGGGGAAGCAAGAAGAGACTTTCATCTCTTTCAACCCATTTTAATATCTAGCCTTCAAATGTCCATCTGGGTTTGGCTAGGTGTCTCTTATTTATCAAAGTATAGTTTCCAACACTGACGCTAGCGTATATTCTCCAGGTGAAGATCATGTGAGCATAGATGTTTTATGCACTCCTTTGCCCAGGTATTCCTCTAATGCACACAGTTATTTTTGGAGATATTCCTGCTACTTCTCCTTAGTAGCTGTCCAATAATCTGTTTGGTTTATTTTCTTTTTTTTTTTTTCTTTAATCCTAGTGGTACCACGTTTCATAAATTCACCAGGGAAAGAAGAATTTTCTTTTCTCTGTTTTAAATTGATTATTTATTTTTTTTGCTACTTTCAGAGAATTCCATTTAGTTTAAATATGATGGAATTTAGAGATTAACAGTTTTGTTTTAATCCTATCCATCATTTCACAATTTTCCAAAACTTTGTCATATTCCTCAGCCTTCTCCTATAAAAATTGAAAAGTTCCAACCATTTTAGTCTTTTCTCATAAAGCAACTGTTGCATCTCTCTAACTATGGTAGTGGTACTTCTTCTAAATGTACCTTGTCTTCCTTAAGATCCCAAGAGATGCACACAGAACTCACTTTTCATTTTATATGCAGTAAAAGTGGAACCTGCTTCTATTTTCCTATATTTTTCAATGAAATGCAATTTTTGTTTCACTTTTTGGTGGTGATATTCTGAAGGAATGTTTTCAGAGACCTGTCAAGAGCGTTCCTAAGATTGTTTGCTTGAGTTTCAACTACTGATTGCAACTTCAGCATCGTGAAAGTATGGCTTAGATTATTTTCTCCTATCTTACAACTGAAATTCCTGAAAGCAGATTTGCTACCTTTTCATTTGTTCATTCTTTTTTTAAGTCCCGTGCATTTATCTTGTTAGCAATACAAAGTGTGAATTCTGAAAAAAACCCTATCATATCTATTGAGATTGTGTTGCACACTGTCTTCTGATCATTAATGAAGTTGATGAATGAGTGCTAGTACCAAGGCAACATTTGAAGAGAGCTGGCAGCTGTGTGATTTGGAATTTCCCTCCACTGAGCCACCTATTTCTTCATAACATAGTTTTCTCTCTCTACAAAGAACTTCGATAAATAATCTCTGTGTAGTTTAAAGACTTTCATAGTTTCACATACCCAAAATGTACAAAAGATTTTCAGACCGTGAAGAATATGTATTTCAATGGGATGTGATGGTGATTTAACACCCTAAATTTTGCAGCTCATGTCTCTCATGAAAGCAAAAATTTTTCGAATCTAAATTTGCAGGTAAAGAAATAAAAAAAAATCCATTTAATACAGGCAAACACTTTTGCAGAAAAGTATCATATAGGAAACTCTTAAAAAAATTTTTTTTTTCACATAGATCTGGCTGCTCACTGCATAAATGAGACCTTCAATTCTAAGCAATTAAATTGTACCAGTCCCTGTACTCTGAGGAACACCATTTTTAACGTTCTCCATTTGGACGTTGAGCCATAGACTGCAACTATTTGGACACAATTATCCAGATGATTCCTTATCCAGTGAATAGTCCATCCATCAAACCCATATCCCTCCAATTCGGCAACTCGAATGTTGTGTAGGAATTGTATCAAAGGCCTTACAGAAATCAAGGTAGATAACGTTAGTTGCATAATGACCAATGCAGTCACTACATCACAGAAAGATAATCAGATTAGTCAGGCACAATTTGCCTTTTGTGAAGCCATGTTGGCTGTTTCTAATCACTTTCATGTCACACACACACCTTGACATAACTTCAAGGAGGATCTTTTCCATGTTTTCACCAGGCATAGAGATGAGACTAACTTGTCAGTAGCAGTCCTCCTTTCCCCCCTTTTTAGAAATGGGTGTGATGTTTCCCTTTTTCCAGTCTCTGGTTACTTTGCCTGACTGCTATGATTTTTTGAACACAATGGAGACCAACCTATCAAGTACATCACCCAGTTCCCTCAAGACCTTGGGATACACCTGATCATGTCTAGTGGAATTGAAAGTGTAAAAGTTCCTCAGAAATACAGATAAAATAAATTAAACATGGATAAAAAATGCATAAATGAAATACAGATGAGATACTCGCAAAATAAATACACTTAGTAAACATAAATAGGCCATTTAGAAACCATCATTGATGTCTGTAGAATGTAAATATACTGATTTAAAAATAAGATCAGTATTGTTGCAAATATTTATTTCAGGCCTTAATATCCATATAATACCATCAAACAGCCTTATTTTTGCAACTTTTTGAATACATAGAAATCCCAGTTATTGACAATTACATGAAAAACTCAAAACAAATTCAGTCAGGCTTGTAGAATCTCTGGAATTTCTTGGAAAAGTTTGTAGAGCCATTTAGAGTCTTGTTTATGGATTTAATTTTGTTTAGAAGCTCTACCTTCTGACCTTAGTGCCATGTTTGAGACCCCACTGAGAATTAGTGGCATGAGAAGAGTGACATTCTTAACCTGATCAGTTCATGACATTTTGCTTCTGTCTATGTGTCAAAATTAATGGCTTGTGACAGGTCAATTAAAGCTAAGGAACTCAAGATTTGTATGACAGGTTGGTTGTTTATGAAGTTGTTTATGTGTACATAATGTAATAATTTGCATAGTTAATTTATTATGGTTGTGAACACTATATTTGCTTATGTAAATTATACCAATTTGCTGTTCGGATAAAAATAGATATTGATGGATTTGTTTTGACTATGCACAGGTTGGCCCTGACTAGAAATTCATCTGCGTTCAATTCTTTGCTGTCTAGTGTCAGATGGCAGAGTACATCTGCATGTCAGATCTGAGGACCAAAGTCAGTGAACACAGGAAAAACTGCTTAGGTCTTGGAACTAGCAGAGTTCAAACTTCTGTTCACTGCTTGGAAAGAAGAATGAGAAAGAGAGAGGGTTGACTGACTGTTGCAGTTTGTGTGGTTTCTAGAGGGTCTCTCCTGGCCAGTCTGTGAAGGTTTCCAGGGTCGAGATCAACCCCCCCGCCCCCACCGCCACCCGTCCCTCGTGGCAGGGACAGGCGGCAGAGGCACCTATGCCAGGAGACAGACACCATGCAGCACCCAGGAAGTCAAGCAGCGAAGAGAGTTTATTCAAATCTTCCCCCAGCTTATAAGGGCTGGAGGGGATAAGAAGGGATTGGCCATTTGGCTAGCCAATGCAGGGAGACAATATAATAACTATGGCAACACAGGAACCAATGATAGGCAAGAAAGTTAACAACTTCAAACCCCTGCAACTGACCACCTGCACAGCTCACTGTTCAAGATTATCATCAATAGATATTAGTGAGAATACAAAGTGCATATACTCAAGTTTTGTAAATTCATGTTTCAGGTAAAATAGTTTACTCAGAAAAGATTGATAACAATGTAGGTCCAAACACTGATGTGTAGAGCAGTTTCCTAGAATATGGGAGACTTAAATTTATGTGTGTTCTTCAAAGGGTGATTTTAAAATAGTTGTCTACTTTTATTCTGTAACCATCATAATCACTATATCACTGAACAAATAGGGGAACACATATTTCCATTTTGTTTTCTTTCTTTTATTCCTGACATATAGCTACCAAAGTTTATATGTCTGATGTTGGCATGGGTTTATCTCTTTTCCTGTTAAAGAGTTAGGCTTCTCCTTTTCTTTTAGGTGTACTCTTCAGTATTTTTATCTAGACATCTTTGATAATTCTTCATTCAACTTAGCCCATGTATCTATGAACTCTTTCCTGAACCTATATGAACTTCTCAGAGACCTATAAATCTCTTCTGGAGATTTAGGGATATTGTGGAAAAACAGGTAGAAGAGTTATTAGATTTTTAATGATATATAAAAGCTACTTAGTGGTTTACAATTGGCTTAACCTAAATTAACTCTTCCTTCTGCTGAAAGGGACTCTTTCCTGTTCTCATTCTTTTATCAGTACTTGCAATCAGATGAATAAGATCATTTATCTTTGATATTGGTTATTTTTTTCCCCATGATTAGTTTTCAATCATAGCTAATCTTGACTTGGTGTAGGGCCCCATGATAAGGCTGAAAGGAGGCAGTAAACACTGTAGTTGAGAAAAGTCAGTGTTATTTTCAAAAAAAATACAACCTTCTTTTGGTTTAAGCAGATCATGATGTAGTCCCCTAGAATGCACTCATGATTTCCCCTTCATGCTCAAATAACTATATAGCCAAACCCAAAATTTTAATCTGTTTACAGTGAGAGTGTATCACGTTAATTTGAGACCCAGTTTAATGTTCCCATGTCTTTGTTGTTCCTTTATTATACAGGTGTAATGAAATATACATTGGTCACCACCTTGAGGCTACTCAGAGAATCAAGCAATATAATTTTTTGGGTCATGCTTGTTAACTGCAGTTTCATGTTGTGACTACATCACACCACTTTCTGAAAACTAATGGCTTTCAAAAAGCTTCTGCAGGCTATGCAGGGTCTTTGTATTAACCTATAATATACGTATTGTGTCTCAGCTCCTCTGTTTTGCTCTCTCTCTCTCATGAACATAATGTTGCAGACAACGCCAGTGGCAAATTCTGAGCTGGTGTTTCTTTTTTTAAGTGGGAGGCAATTACTGACAGGATGTAATCTGTTGGATTCATTCCTTAGTGTGACTCATTAAAGCCTACTTTACCTTCTGTGAATACTAGAAAGGGTAACCCTTCCCCCACATGCCCTTTAAAAAAAAATTTAAAATATTTGCTAGCAACTATCTGGCATGTAATGCAGGGTAAACAGCCATTTCTAGCACACCTTGCTGTACATTTTAATTCATGAGACTGTGCCAGACAGAGGAGGGTTTGTAAAAAAATTAGCACTTGCATGAAAAATACATAGTTTATTTGCTTTAAGATGAAGGAACAACAATTAGATGTTGCTCATATTTTTCTGTAATAAATATGAAAATGATATTGCATATGGTTAAATATAAGAATGTTTGTTTACCATCTCTTAGAGTGCCTTCTGCTCCTATTCCTAAAATGCAAATAGACAGTAACTTCAGTGGAGGGAGGGTGATAGGTAAGAACCTGCTTATGTGTATAGTAATCTTGCATACACTTGCTAATACATTTAAATAAATGAACCCATCATGCATGTCAACGGCAACAGTCTATTGCACTTCAGACAAATGAAATGCTAAGTATTGCAAAACGAAAGCTTTTGAAATGGCGCCTTCAAATGGTTATAGTCAATGTTATGCATTCTTGAACTTTCCCAAGCACAGAAATTAATTATATAATTTTTTTAAAGCCCATAGATTTTAATAAGCTGTCAGTCATCTTCTCTTTACTGTTCTTTAAAGTCGATCTGTTTAATAGAAAAAAATCAATATTAAAATTCTTTCAAAATGAATGAAAAAATGTGGTTGTTTTGAACTGGAATGTGGGGTTTTCAGCATTGCATGGTAGAGGCATTCCACAGAAACTGCTCTTTCTCTTAATATTTATATATTATTATTCTTATAGCAAATATTTACCAATTAAACATAAATAATTATACATAAATACACAGTGAGTATATAGAGTTTCAGTGAAGGGCCAGAGTCTGTAGTATTTAATCCTGTGACCAGTATAATTTTCTCATGGCACTTGCTAAATATCCTAAATACTACCTGAGCTCAACAGGAGAGAGTTGCTTAAATAAACTGTATGGTATTCCTACAAAAACACCAAGCAACAGGGTTCCTAAATTTTATTTAAGATTAGGCAGGGATTTAGAAAAGCATGGAAAAATATGTATAAATATCTGATTGGAGGGTAAAGAAAATGGAGACAGACTCTTCTGAGTGATATCCAGTGACAGGACAGGAGGCAATAGGCACAAACTGAAACATAAGTCCATTTAAATTAAAAGGATACTTTTTTTACTGTAAGGTTGGTTGAGCATTTGAAGGGGTTTCTCAGGAACATGTCACTGAATCCTCATCCTTGGAGATATTCAAAACCTGATTGAACATGCTCTTGAGCAAGCTGCTGTGGCTCACTCTACTTTTGGCATGAGGGGTTGAACTAGAGAGTATCCAAAGACCCCTTTGAGTTTCTACTATTCTGTGATGATGTGAATTTTTGCTCTCTTTCTCCATAAAGAGAAATTATATGGCCTTCATGGAAGACAGACATAGAAGATTTCACTGAAGGATTTAGGGAGAGATTTTCTAAAGCATTCATTATTTCCATTTAAACCATTTACATGACCAATGTACAACTAATCTACACGAAGAAAACACAGGAAATTATAGTCACAAAACCATCCACTGATGCCAGGAACTCCTCAGTGTAACTTTCATATGTTCATTAATGGAATACTAATTGAATTGTTTTTGTAGACCACTGAATTTTTTTTTTCCACTTTAGGTATCATTCTTTCAGTAGCTTTATTCCACCATGAGTTTATTAAAGGAAACAAAGGAGTATCAATTGTGCTGCCTATAACAAGCATCATAAAATGTCACAGAATGTTTTAACAGAGAGATATTCTACTGCAACAACACCAGATATTCAAAAATCCCATTTCTTATTTATGGGGTTTTCTACATACTAAAAAAAACACCACCAGAAAAAAAGTATCCCTGAAAATGTCAGGCAATTTCGGGGAATTTTGAAAAGACTGCTGGACAAATAAACAGAAGAAAAACCTTTTATCATTTCCAGGTAGAAAAATATGTCCTTGGCGTTCATGATCACAAAGTGGTGAGGTGAAAAAACTTTCCAGTACCATCATATTTCTGTCTTTTATATTATTCTCAAAGTGATCTCAGAAGTCATCGGCAGGCATTTTATATTGGTCCCTGTGGATGTAATATCTGACGCGCAGCAGTCTTTATGCCTTGCATAACTGATATATCATTTTAAGCCAAATAGCTTATGTCTTGTATTGATAAATAAAGTCCTAAATATATCTACTCTATCTTTACAGTACTCTGTTCAGCTTCTTTCCAAACATTTAGCTTTCAGCTCCTGGTTTGACTTTTGTATTCACTGAATACAAATTCTTGATATGCTAGCCTAGTAGCAAAAAAAAAAAAAGAAAAAAAAATTAATAGTATGTTTTCTTAAGACCTCTGCCAGCTATGTTTTCCAGTTCTAAAGATAAAAAGGATAGTTGAGCAAGTACAGAGACTCTGAAAATCCATATTCTAGTTTCACATCTTATTGATGGCAGAGTGAACTTACACAGATCCCCAGCTGCAATATGGAGATTTGTCATCTATGAAATGATTTGAAATGGGAGATATATAAAAGGCTATGAATGAGTTAAGACAAGTGCTTATCACTATATGTTCTCTCTACATTTATGTATTTATAAAAGCAAACCTAAAATTTTCCCAAGGGAACATCACAGCACAGCAAAGGAGATATTCCTGAATAAGACTTTGAATTGGCATTCCTTTGTAACTTCTAAGAGAAATTAGCCCTCTTAGTTATTCAGATAAATAAAGGTATGGAAAAAATTATTTAATCCTGATTATATAACTTAAAAAGCAGGAAAAACTAGAGTCAAAAATCCAGAGATTATTAAATAAAAAAATCTAAAGTTTTTAAACACACAAAACTCCTTATTCTTGAATTTCTCGTATTCTGAGGACAGCTTTATTCTGTGACTGGGTTAAATTTTTGAGGTCAATCATTTAAATGTAATTATATATAATTGTAGGAGAAAAAGTTTTACTTCAAGTGATATAGGATTTTTTTTGTGTGAGATCAGGAGATTAGATTTCATATGGTCTATAATTTGTCAAGAGTAAAAAGAAGACTAATTACAATCAGAGCACTGAAACTGTAATGGTAAAAGGAAGAGATGGAAAATAAAGTGTAATTAAGTTCTAAAGGACTATTCCCTAGATGCCAGCACAAAACTTCTGTCTTCCCCAATAAATTTTCTGTGCACAGTATAAGATAGACTATTATCCCTAATGATTTATTTCTGACTGTATTCTACAGATTAAAAGACATGGTAGATGAGATGGGATGGATAAATCATTCTGTCTGGTTAGTAAAAATTTCATATGTATTTGCATATCTAAAAATATGATCCTATCACTGTAAGACTATGACAAAAGCTTCAGTTTTGGTTTGCATAGGTATCTGCTACCAGAAACCTGAATATTTAAAGACAGCTGATGGGAGGGTCAAGTTTGATAAAACAAACTTTCAGTTCAAAGTACTTCATATGGCCCTAATTCACCAAATCAACTCAGATAATGCTATAAACAAGGCTACTTCACAGATCTGTTATCTGTATGAAAAAGTATCCCACAAAATTCTCAGAGCAATGCTCTGTGGATGTGGGCTACCTAGTATTGTATTTCATTTTTCCCATAATGTTTGCTGATGAACAAAAAAGGGCATATTAAAGGAATAATTAATATTTGAAATTGTTGTCCTGTATCCCAAGAAATATATAATCTCTATAAATAATAAAAGGTACAGACTTTCACCACCATTGAAGCCTGAAGGATTGTTTAGATTTGTCTCGGCCTGAGCTGAGTTAAGGTTGTTTAAGCGGTCATAATAATTGCTTAATAGTTAGGTAATGATTGAGTATCTTAGGGGGTTTATTCATGAGTACCATATATGGTAAATATTCAACAAATCTGTGTAGGGTATCACATAAGAAAGAGCATCTATGTAGCCTGCATTAGCAAACATGCAAGTCACACTAAGCAGATCAAAGCTAGAGAAGAGAGAAATCTCTCTCCATCAAACCCATTTTCTCCCGGTGAAGAACATCTGTTATTGCCTACTCTTTGGAATCCCCTATAGCCATTTGGAGTAAGGTGGCTACCATCAGCCTCAGGACTTCGACAGGCAGTGTAAGATGGAAAACAGCATCAGAGAAAAAAGGGTAGATAAAAGGAAAAGGGTTTCTTGTGTATGACAGTGATAAATTTTGCTGAAAGGGACATTAGTTCATTAATTGTATAATTCAAGCATTAGTTTTACGGTAAGTTCATGGATACTCGTGTAAGGCAGTCCTTTTTTACCTACAGTATAATTTTGAATGTAACATGGGAGGGACTGAAAGAAATTCAATGGTTCCAAACAACTCCGTATGTGGGGGAAGGGGGCAGATCAGGCTCTGCCAGGTGGAATGGTGCTCTACCCCATCCCCACTATCCTGCTTCCTTGAGAGCCTCCAGTGCAGCTGTTAGTCGCTGGTACAGTGGGACCACTGCCCCACATCACACCCTCTGGAGCCTTTAACCCAGATCCCAAATGGCTATCAGATCAAAAGCCCCACCTGTGGGGTGTTGGCCACAGGAGGCCTGCGCAAATAAAACCCACACCACGAGGCCTCCACATGATTGCAGCCTCACTGTCCTTGGATCTATGTTAACTGGTTCTATACTGCATTTAAGGCAGTAGTAATTCTCTCTTTCTTTACTTCTTCTTCTTCTCCTGATTTCCTTTGCTTGATATTTGAGCAACTTAAAACTGGATGGGTTGGAATTTGCTATGCAATGTTTTGTGAAATACTTTATGTTGATTGAATATTCTCTTTAAACTTTTGCCAAGTTCCCTTATTTTCCAAAATTTGCCAGTAAAAATGTACTATTTTGACCTCCTGGAAAGCATTGTACCATTTTTCTCTTGTGTGTCCTCAAGGAATAAAAGAACCTAAGGTCCTTTTGATAAATCCATTAGGCAGATTTTTGGGGCCTTACATCTTTTGGATAGGAAACCCCTTCAATACACTAGGAAGGCAAGCCTTGGAATCTTACAGACATGATATATAGGAAATGTAAGTACTATATCAATGGTGAACATTGTCATTTGGAATACTACATAACCTCAGGTAAGATCTTTTCCTAATAAGATTTTGCTTATGAGACTGTTGGCATTCTTTTTTCTTTGGACCCAGAGTTATGCTAAAAATTTCACTAAGCACTCAGTCAAAAACATATTTATCTAAAAATATAATAACAATAATGTCCTCACCCCACAACCCCTCCTTAAAGCATATTTTGTGTACAAATGGCTTACCTTATTAGTCTTCTCTTTGTGTTATAGTGATCAACTTTTTGGATAACTCATCTTTATAACCCTGATCCAAACTTTGTCTTGGTGTATATTGTTAAAACATGTTACACAAAGGTAAAACGGGATATATTCCTGAATTTGCATGCACTTTGTTGAACAAACTCATAGATTTGGAAATAGTTTTAATTAACTAATATTAAGATCAGTGATTTTTCTCGAAGTTCCATATAAACTATGGCTTTTCTTTCAGCACTGAGTTTAATGTAAGGACTATGCTACTTACCAAGAGTTACTTCAATTATTTAAATGCATTTATAATAGGGTCTGTGAATTCACTGTGCCTGTGTATTACATGTACTTTTACTGCATGGGTTTGTTTTTAGTCCAAATTTGGTATGCTTTTTATAGGACTATAGGGTCACAGGAGTGGAAAGATAAAATGAGAGAAGCCCTCCAGCTTATTGGTTGTGCTTTTATTCCCTCTTCAAGTTTAGCAAAAAGCATTTTTCAGATTGATTTGGTTTGGAGCTCTTTGTGAATACTCAAAGCTTACTGATCCTGTTCTCTTCTCTGTTACACTCTCCAAGGGTGTTTTATGCTTACTTTTGAAATTGTCAAGGTGACTATTTTTAATTAATGGGGTTCTTTGTTAGTTTTAGAATTTGTGGTTAGAAATACATTTGATTCTCTCTGGAGACTCAACATTTACTGTTAAATTAATGAAGACTAAAGACTTCTACTGATGAAAATAATTATTGCTTATTTAAGAACACATGCAAGTAAGTAATCTTTAACTTCTTTTCCTAGTTTTGGTCAAGCATGTGAGAGGCCAGAGCCTGAAGCTGTGTGAGTATTTTCAGATTGTTATCCTGTATCACTCGCATCACTGCTGGGGAGCAGAAGTAAGGAATTCTCACTTCGGAAAAGAAGAGGGAGTGGCTTTGAGTGGAGGAAAAAGGTGTCATGTGGAGGGCCCGCAGCCATTTTGTCCTTTTCTGGTGTAGCAAGCAGCAAACGGATTGATGGGGTAATGCTGGTCCAGACTGGAGAGTTTGTCCACCTTTGTTTTTCTTTGTTTGGGGCTTGGGGAAAAAATGTGTGTACAAAGGGTCCATTTTGTTTCTTGTCTTGTGATGCTGGTGCGGTCGCATCACGCCCGGTCAGACTTAGTGAGCATTTTGCTTGTAATCACCCTCTTTTCACACTGTTATTATTGGTATTGTTGCTGTCAATGTTGTTGCCAGGGCACCAAGGCAGACCCAGCTCTGGGACACTGGTCATATATCTGAATACAAGGACAGGCTGGGACGCTGGCCTGTGGACTCACTAGGAGATGGTGGGGTGCAGCTTAGGTTGGGCCATGTATTTCAGTGTTAGTCAACACTTCACAAATAAACTAAATGTTCTGGGAAACAAATGAAAAAAGAAAAGCTGTTCATACCAATTAGTCTACATCATCATGGCTAGACTTCATAACTGAAGATTTGAGAAGAGCTCTACCCACTCTTGCTACAAGCGCGCTGATGGCTAAAAAGGCCAAATAAACTCATTAGAAATGCTTTCCGTATCCTTTTGCTGTCTAAAAACTGTCATACTTGGGCAGCTGTGATCTCTTGTAGAGTATTGTTATATAACAACATCATGAAGTCATGTTCAAAGTATCTGGTGTGGAGGTTTTCAGAAATAAAGGATATTACAGCTGATAGAAATTTCTTCATGCCATCCTACATACGGAACCTGTGTACATGAGTCCATTTGGTCATCAAAATTTTTTACTTAAATGAATATTTGGTTCAACCTAAATAATTTGATACGCCTAGTTCTTATAAAACATGTTTTATAAGTTATTTTCCAAGGTCTTGTTGGTCTTGGTGTGTTTTTTTTTTTTTTTGTGTGTGGTTTTTTTTTTTTTTTGTGTGGGTGTTTTGTTTTTTTTTTGGTGTGTGTGTGTTTTTGTGGTTTTTTTTTTTTTTTTTTTTTTTTTTTTTTTTTTTTTTTTTTTTTTTTTTTTTTAGGAACAAAACCTGAATGCAATCATCACATCCCTTGAATTTTACCATATGAAAGCAAATGGTGGGTACAAACTACAATAAAGCCTGTCTAGCTTTGCTCTGTCATCTCACAAAGTGGTAGGTTCTACCAGAGGGCCGTTCATCCATGTCCATTAAGTACAGGTGGAACTTGAATGATAAACTTAGCCTAGATGCCTCTTTATTAGTTTAATAAAATTATTTTCTCAAAAACTGACAGAAAAACACTAACAGATGTGCAAATCTTATTGATCCTCTAGGCCATTTCCATGAGCTCACTGAACTATTTCAATTAAAAGTAAATAAGGAAAACAAGTTTCCAAATTCAATGATGTGACTCTTACACTTTGAAAAAAATTATAAATTTGTTTCTGATAAACAGGTTTAATGTGATAAAACTTGGATTATGTCATTGGCTGCATTTTTAATTGATAACATTTTACTGAGTTTTTCACAGAGTATCTGCTTTTAGGCAGCACAGGAAACCATTGGATTTCCTGGTATGGGGACAATTACAAAACTATATTAATGATGGTTAAGTTGCTTCTCCTATTTTTATAGCTCAGGCAGGGCTATTCCTTTGTTTCAGAGGAACTAGCAGATCCTTAGACAAAAAAAAAGTGCTCAAATACATGCAGTAAGGAAGGCAGTCTTACTGTAAATTGTATTTACAAAAGCTCATTTAAAATACATTGTTTCTGTAAGAATTCTTTTTTGTTGTTGTTGATGGCCTTCTAATAAACTGTATCATCCAATCTGTTCATGTCTGAAAGTTGTCAAAATAATAGAATTAACATTTGGATTGAGAGATAAAGACTGACCAAACAATGTAAGGCCCAGTGAGCAGGTGACTGACTACTTTTTTTTTTTTTTTTTTTTTTTCTGTTCTGTAGACAACAGCATTATGTTAATGTCCAGTATATAACATGAGGTGGGAGCCCCTGGTGGTCTAGAGGGTAAAGGCGCTGCACTGTCACTGCAGAGACCCGGGTTCGATTCCCGGTCGGGGCCACTCCCTGGGCAGATGGAGCTCGTTAGCCCTGTAAGGCAATCCATCTACATCCTGAGGACCTCGCTGCCACCGTCCAAGTGTGCTTGGCCCCGGCAGATGAACCTCAGGATTAAAGGGTGGGCTCAGTTCCGCGCACACTGTGTCTCACCTAAAAAATCCAATGCGCAGGCTGGAAGGTGTAAAGACCTTCCCCGGTTCTTCGTTCAGGAAGACTGGCCATTACATTACATTACATTACAACATGAGGTCTTTAAATTTTAAAAAATAAATGTCAGAGAACTATTCTCTCAAGCTAACTTGAGACTTCAGTGCAGTCAGTTCAAACAGTCCTTCATATATATATGTAGGTATGAAAGAAAGTTTTGTGATGCAACTTCTACAATTTGATAGAAAAATGATGGTTTTTTAAGTGTCCTAATCAGCATTTCCTGCATGCAAACAATATAGGCTATTCTCAAATGTATAACCAATTATCAGAAGCCTTAAGAACATTAATAAAAATTCACTATATGCACCTTATAAATTAGGATCATTCTGTATCAGAATTATTAAGAGATTTCACAAAACCCAAATAATGAAATTCATTAGAAAAATTTACTAAAAGATTGAAAAACCTACATTAACTAATTATCATTTACTGTCTTATTTTGTCATTCCATTGAAGATACAAACTGCTATACCAAATTTTTTCCTCATTAAGTAATGTGGTAGTGATAGTACAATTCTGAACATGAACATTAATTAGAGAATCACTCTGAAAATAGAGACGTAGTTTTAAACTTAATTGTAAACAACATGCAATAAAAGGCATGTGAATTTTGATTAAAAAATATTGAACATTGCATACAATTTGTCCCATATATTTTTAGAACTGTTCTTATGAAACTCTGCATAATCAAACAATGATGTTCAAGGAGGCTGAAGGAACTGTTTCTGTTTAACTTGGAAAACAGAAGACTGAGACAAAGACCAATTGAAACACAGACAATTACAGATAGATATTAGGAAAATCTTTTTCACAATGACAATGGTCAAATGCTGAAGCAGGTTGCCCACAAAACGAGTCTCCATCCTTGAACTTATTCAAAACTGAACTGAATGCAGCATTTAGCAGTCTGCTTTAATTGAGTAAGCTTTGAGCAAAGGTTTGGAAAAAATGACCTCTGAAAATCTACTGTAACCTAAAATATTCTATGATTCTAAAATTTTTAGAGTTTTAATATTTTTATTCTAGTATCAATTAAAGAAAATAATTCATGTAAACCTAAATCTGTTTAGACAAAGTTGTGGCCACTAGTGTTCTGGGATTTTTAGAATAGGGATGACTTATAAAAGAGCATAGTCACATTTTAGGAATCCAAACATTTTTCAGAACTGATTGGTTCTTATTCAGTTCTTAGGTAGAAGTAAAAATACCAGTGTCTGCCCAAATATGCTTCAAAATCTATATTTAGATCCATGAAGAAAGCCTATTTTCAACTTTAAAGCTAGTTTTTTAAAAGTGCATGGAAATAACAACCTTCATTATGGTCAAATTTATCAGTATTGGGGTAAGATTAGATATAACATTGAAAATTTATTAGACATGTCACTCTTCACACACAAACTCTAAGAAGAATCTTGTAATTCCCTCCAATAATCTACACTTCAGAGATACAATGAAATCACATTCTGTTTTACACTTTCAAAGTTAAATACTCCCTCTGTTATATTATTTTGCAAGGAGCAAGTACTTTAGGCTGTTACTAAATGGTGTTTTGCACATGAAAAGAATGTTCTAAGGACCAGCTAGAAATCATTATTATTAAAAAATATCAGTGATTCCAAAATGCTGCATTGAGGTAATCAATGCATAGTGAAATGAAAACGGGAATATTTTTTTAACAATAGCTCCAAAAATAAAAGAAAATCACTATATGCATTCTGCAAATACTGTATAATATTCATTTTTTTATTTCACAAAGTTATCAATATTTATTTGAGAATCATGGCCCAAATCTTTTATTAGGGAAAAAATATATTCTAGAGATCCATATGTTAAAGACACAGTTTGGTCATTCTTCTGTATATAAAAGAATGTGTGTGTGTGTATATATATGGTAAAAAAAAGGTGCTTAACTATGCTTACTTGTGGTTTTAAGAAAAAGTTCTATGAAATATGAGACAATAGAGCAATTATACCTTGGTACTACTTTTATTTGAGTATTTTTTAAGTTTTGGGTATTTTTGTCATGACTTAGAAACACCACAGTGTAATGAAATATTTTATTCAAATAAACTTAAAGAAAAAGTAGATAAAATCCACATTTACTCCAAATTATATCAGATTTATTTGGTTAATTTTTTTCTCTGCTGAAGCTCAAATAATTGTTTGCTATAATATATTTGTAACATCTGTGTAATTGTAGTCTGTATCTTTGAATGAGTTAATTGCAAGGAAAAGAATTTTAGTTTTGGACTGAACTGGTTTTAATGAATTCCCCTTGTTTGAAATGGGCTTCTTCCCCACCTGGGGAATTGGGATTTTGTTTTGTTTCTTTTGAAAGTTTTGGTTGTACCATTTGTTGTTTATTTGGGTTTGTTAATAAAGAACTGGGCATTTTTTGTTGTTGTTTTGGATTGGGTTTTTTGGCTTTTGTTTTTTTCCTCACATTTTGCTTGAAGAAATTTCAAAGTTGTACTCTTGCTAAACTAAGACACATGGTCAGTGAAGAAAGAGGGGAGAAGGTGTTCCAGGCACTATTGTCTGTGGAGAGGATCATAGTGATGCAGGTTGTTCCCTTTGTGATGGAGAAGATATCCATCCTGCAGGCCATGTAGGAGCCCATGCTGGAGTAGGTGGATGTGCCCTGAAGTGAGCTTCAGCCCATGCAGGAGCAGGTTTTCTGTCAGGACCTCTGAACGCATGGGGGAATGACACTGAAGCAGTTTCTTCCTGAAAGATGGTACCCCACAGAAAGGACCTTTGCCAGAGCAGTTCTTGAGTTCTTCCCAGGAAGAAGGGAGGGGTAGGAGGAAAGGGCTTTGAGGATTTGTTATTTCTCATCATCCTACTCTGTTTAATTGTCAATAAATTAAATTAATTTTCCGAAGTTGTGTCTACTTAGCCTGTGATGGTAATTTCTGAGTGATCACTCTGTCCTTATCTCAACATAAAATTTTTTGTTATATTTTTTCTCTGTAGCATAATGGGGAGGGTGAGTGATGGAGCAGTGAGTTTAGTGAGCACTTGGTGGCTAGCCAAGGCCACCCCACTACAGCTTTGAACCAGTTCTAATTTTTAGGCTTCTGGTAAAGAAGCTCATGTTTATTAAAAAAAAAACCAAAAAACCAAAAACAAAAAACCAAAACCAACCAAACAAAAAACCCCACCAAAACCACAAAAAACAAACAAAAAACCACAAAACAAAACAAAAGAACTTTTTACTGATAGCTAGGACAATAATGGTAATTTTTTTTCTGGCAACTTTTAGGTTACACAAAAACAGGACTTCACCCTTAAGCTTAAATTGAAGGTATTCTATCCAAATAAAACATGCCACCGTTGTGAAGGCCACTTAATGAATAATTTAAGAGTTGTTAAAGGAAGAAATACTAACTTTTTATCTGTCAGTTGAGTAAAACATAATTCATAGCCTCTCTGAAATTGTTATCATTGCTGGAAGAACAAAGCATGACAGTTCACAGTATGGTTCAGCCATCATGGCAATGGCTGCAATGATGGCAGTGCGGAAAATGGTATGGAAGTTAAGATGGAAAATCTGCAGTTTTGAATCACAGAGATCACAATAAAAATAAAAACAATTCTAAATGTAGCACAGAATCCTAAAAACAGCTCTAGCAGAACTGGTTTATGATGCATTTTCTTTGGAGCACTGTGTTCCTAATTACTGTTGCTATCTTACTTTGCACTGCTGACTTGTCTTAACTTTTTATTCATGGTTATCTTTAGTTTTGGATAGTTCCATTGATTACAGGTTGCATTAAAAATCATACCTGCTTAATTTTTATGCCCTCTTTTTCCATTTTGAAATTATTTTCATTCTCTTTTCAGCACTAAATGGGGAATACCTCAGCCTGGAGTCTCTACACTTTCAGTCAAAATACTTCACAAAATAGTAAAGATTAATTTCTTACTTATGTCCTCAAAACATCTAGAGAATTCTTAATTTTTTTCATGTACTTTTGTTTATACAACTCAGATAACTTAATTCAAAAGCAGCCAATCAGGAATTTCAGCAAAGCCTACAGATAAAGGATCAAAGTCCACAAAAATTTAGATGGGTAGTTTCATAAAGAATTTGAATAAATGTCACACATACCAAATATTTTAAAGAATACATATGTTGAAGAATGAAATCCCTGCAAAAAAATTGATAACTGAGCTAAGATCTGTTTGTCAGTCCTTTTGGAAGCCAATGCAACAATGACTTGCTCATGAGCAAAAGCATTCAAAATAAACAGTGTGCTTATTGTCTGAAAGGACTGTTTTAGTACACCTGGGAATACTGTGATTGTATGTATTGAGTTGGCCTGGCAAAATTTTGGTAGTAGGGGTATGCAGGGATGGCCTCCGTGAAAAGCTTCTAGAAGTTTTCCCCTCATCCAATGGAGCCAGTGCGAGACAGCTCCAATAGAGATCCACCTCTGGCCAAGGCTGAACTCATCAGTGATGGCAGTAATGCCTCTGGGATAACATAATTTAGAAGGGGAAAAAATGTTTCACAGGACCAATTGCAGCAATAGAGGAGAGGAGAGAGAATCTGTGGGATGAATAACTCTGCAGACACCAAGGCCAGTATTGAAGGTGGGAAGGAGGGTCCTCCAGATGTCAAAGCAGACATTCCATGCTCTGTGTTGGAGCAGGATTCTGGCAGGACCTGTGACCCCATGGGGGACCCATACTGGAGTAGTTCATGAAGAACTCAAGTCTGTGGCAAAGACTCACTTTGGAGAAGGTCATGGAGAACTGTCCCCCAAGGAAGGGATCCCACACTGGAACAGGGGAAGAGTATGAGAAGCCCTCCGCCCGAGGAAGAAGAAGGGGCAGAGACAATGTGTGCTGAACTGCCCTCAACCCACATCCTCTGTTTCCCTGTGTAGCCAGTGGCAAGTAGGTAGAGAATTAGGGAGTGAAGATAAGCCCAGGAAGAAGCTGTGCAAAACGAAGAAATGTTTTAAACATTTGATTTTATTTCTCATTATCCTTCTCTGATTTGCTTGGTAATAAATTAACTTCCCCAAGATAAGTCTGTTTTGCCCATGATGGTAACTGGTGAGTGATCTCTCCCTGCACTTATCTTTTTTGTTTTATTTTCTCTCCCCTGACAAGCTGAGGAGGGGAGTAATAGAGTAGCTTTGATGGGCACCTGCTGTCCAACCAGGGTCAGCTCACCACATCATACAACATATTTAATTTAAGATGGTCGTACAGACTGGGCTTTGTCTGTGGTAAGTTTTAAGGTCCAATAAATGAAGGCTTTGGAGGTTGAAACTCATAAGTTATATTATAATTTTCATTCCTCACAGGCTCTTTAATGATGCATGTTTCCACATCTGTAACTACCTGATGCAGGTTTCTTATAATTTACATAGAAATTGAAGCTGAACAACATATAAGTAGAAGTGTTGTGAGGTATTTCTTGTTTTATTTCTATAACAGCTGTTTAATGACTTGTATTATTTTCTTATTTTACATAGATGATGCAGTTCTGCTTTCTTTATCTCCACCAGGCCTGCAGCAGTCTCCAGAAGTTTTTCTTCTAAACTTATAGCTTAGATTCAATCAGAAATATAAGACCAAAGTTAGTATCTTTTAACTTTTCAAGAACTAGTCATGTATATGCCTTACTCAGCAATAAGGTGCAAATGAGTGTCTGGGAAAAAGGTGGATTAAACGAAGTAAACAGATATTAATTTTTATTTGTCAAAGGATTCATGTCCCTCCCCTTACAGAGTGGATAAATTCTTAACTTTGCCATCTCCTCTTGTTATAGTCGTTCCTTTTGCATTTCTATAAGCATACAGAAAATACTAGGGTGATGTCTTTTAAAATTTTCATTTTAACTTCTATAGTGATATGCAATACTATATGGTCCAACTTTATGCTTCTCTGTTTAGTACTATTTATTCAACTAACATGCAGTAATTGCAAGTTGAAAAAAATTTGGTTTATATTTCATTATATACTCTCATATAAGAAATTGTTACTGTTTTAAGATGTAAAGTATATTTATTTAAATAAAATAATACCCAAATGACTTGATGGTGTTAACTTGTTAAAACCAAGTGTTAAAAGCTGTCTTTCATTATCTGTTTTCTGAATCTTTTGTTATTTTAATTACACTTGGCAAATCTACATGTTTAATTTCTCTGTTTCATTTTAATTTTGAAAAACATTTCTCACAGTTTTTATATAAAAATATTGTAATGCTATAAGGGAGGAGTGACTAACAAACCTAATTAGCTGCAACCTGCATCTTAACATATACTAAACCAGTAAACCCCCCACCCCACCCCCAAAATCCCAAAATATAGCTTTTCCACTACCAGATAATTATTAAACATTCTATAATTTCATATACTACCATGGGAAGAAATTCAAGGAGAGTGTAAGACTTCTTATTGAAGATTTCCTTGTTTATGCTTATAAAAATCTCCTGTGAAGGGTTGAGAAAATGCCTCTATTAAATTTTAATGAATATTATCCGTGACCTTTTTTGCTCAGTTTTATATTTCTGCCTGTCTGAAAGCATAAAATTAAGTCAAAGGAAGCCCCATATGTGTTTAAAACAACAAAAACAAAAACTATCTCAAAGTAAAAGAAAAGTGTGAAGTGATGGGTCATGTAGCTTCTGGCTATGAAAAGAATCCTTCTAGCTCCAATCCTCTAGGAGCATTGTTCTGCAAATGCTGAGATGTGAGATCAGAAATTATCAGTCTCTTGAAAGGCTGAGGTGCTAGAGAAAAACTGAGCATGCTGCAAATCAGGCTGGATTGTTTTCCCAGTAAAAAGTCTAGGACCTGAAAAAGTTATGCATAAAAAAATATAAGTTTAGTTAAAGAAACAGTCTTAGAGGAACTTTTTTATTTTAAACAATGATTATTTTTTTTTGGACATTACCATTTTAAGTAGTTACTTTATGGGTTGGGATAGAGGTCTTAAGCAAGAAAAGACAGGGAAAAAGCAGATTGGAAAAGCAAAAGCAGATATTTAATAATCTTCTTCTATACTGTCACCCAAAGATATAAACCCTCTTTTATCCCAATCTTATTTGAGCTTCCTGAGATATTTATATTTATACTAACAAAACAGGGGCTAGATGCATAACTTTAATTTAAAAAAAACTTAAATGAGGACCTGTTTACTAGTACATAGTTGAGAGATGATCAGTGTAAGAACATCTTGGACATGATGATAAAATTCCAATCCTGAGAGGACTGCAGAGACAGTATGTAAAAAAACCCACCACCTCACAAAAACCAGGCACAGAATTATTCATAGCTGAGTTTGATAAGCACAAGCAGTTTTGTCCTAATTTAGATGCATATTTTCTATGGAAATAGAATGATAACTGTTCTGTATTTTCTATATAAATTTCTGTTCATTTTAGTCAAGTTTGTAGATCATATGAGTTGTCCCTTTAAAGGCATAACTACTCTCCCTAATCCACTCAGGATTCCCTGTTTTGCTCCCATCCTCCATAAAAGGAAAACTGGTCTGTCTTAGAAGTCATGACTGCAATCTTTAGCACATTTACATTATCTGGTTGTGAAACGAGGTGAAAGTCCTTCAAGGATGATATTTTTGTGAGAATACTTTAAAGGCAAACTCTAAAAAAAAAAATAAAAAACAAGCTTTATTTGATTTATCCATTACTTAATTTAACAGTTTCTCCAACTGACTAGATGTAAATTGTCTGTGGCTAGTTTGAATTACTTTTATTGTATTTTTGTGGACCAACCACAATTTTTTAGAGGTAGTAATAACAAGCAGTTGTCCTATGTAAAATGAGATAGCTTGGGATATGGGCCCATGAGAATCTCCTGAAGTTTTACAAGACAAAGTGCAAGGTGTTGCACCTGGGTCAGGGAAAGACCTGGTATCAATACAGGGCGAAGGATGAAGAGGCTGAGAGCAGCTCTGCTGTAAAGGACTTGGGTGTGCTGGTGGATGAGAGGTTGGACCTGAGCTGACAAGGTGCACTTACAGTCCAGAAAGCCAACTGTATCCTGGGCTGCATAAAAACAAAAAGTGTGGCCAGCAAGTCAAGGGAGGTGATTATGCCCCTTTACTCCGCTCTGGTGAGATCCCACCTGGAATGCTGCATCCACCTCTGGAGTCCTCAGCATAGGAAGGACATCAACCTGTTGGGAGTGAGCCCAGAGGAGGGGCACCACAATGATTAGAGGGATGGAGCACCTCTCCTATGAGGAAAGGCTGACAGAATTGAGTTTGTTCAGCTTGGAGAGGAGAAGGCTTCAGAGCGACCTAATTGCAGCCTTCCAGTACCTGAAGAGAGTCTACAAGAATGATGAAGAAAGATTTTTCATAAGGTCATGTAAGATAGCACAATGGGAAATGGCTTCAAACTGAAAGAGAGTAGGTTTCGGTTAGATATTAGGAAGAAATTTTGTGATGTGAGAGTGGTAAGGCCCTGACACAGTTTTCCCAGAGAAGATGAGAGTGCCCTTTCCCTGGAAGTTTTCAAGGACAGGTTCGATGGAGCTCTGAGCAACCTGTTCTAGTGAAAGGTGTCCCTGTTTACAGCAGGGGGTTTGGAACTAGGGGATCTTTAACATCCCTTCCAACCCAAGCCATTCTGTAATTCTATGATTCATGACTCTAATGCAGTGACATAGTGTATAGAAATACAGACCTGGTAGAAATTGATTCTTTGAAATAATAATAGAATTTTACTTAAATATATATAAATGCTGGAACCTGAGATTAGCTCAGTTGGTTAGACCCTGCTGCTGATAATGCCAAGGCTGTGGGCTCGATCCCTCTATGGGCCAGTCATTTAAGAGCTGGACTCAATGACCCTTGTGGTTCCCCTCCTATTAAGAATATTCTGTGACTCTCTTCCTCAAAGGATTAAGTCTTACATTTAAACTAAATATTGTAAATATTTTAAACAAATATTACAGTTGATATATCAGAATAACACCGCTGTTGAGTAATACGCTGGCTAAAAAGAAAAGAAAAAAAAACAAAACTCATGTCCATGAATATCTGTCAAAACTTTAAAAAATGTCTCATAATTGCTTAAACAATGTCTTTAGGAATTATCTGAATCTGAGAAAATGCAACCATACTTGATGCTAGTGAAGATACAGAAATGTGTTACAGTATTTTTGGTTGCCTGGAGCTGCTGAGGGAGAAATTATTTTTTTAAATTTCATCTTCTGTTAACGTGTAACAGTGTTTGGGAATTTTGATATGCTATCTTTGGATGTTTTTTCACACTCTACTAGAATAAGCTTATTTTTATGTTTGGTAACAGACTGGTAGAAATGGAGCAAGTCCTTATGTAGAGAACAAATAATGGAGGGGAATGAAAACAAGAAGCAACATAGGATGGGCCATGGTATAAAAAAAGAGGACATTTCAGACATACAGTATCATTTGATGAGAAACCAATCTTTATTTTTCTAACTATCCATTTTTGGCCTTCAATATTTTTTTTCCCAGTAGATAATTTAAATGGAAATATAGAAGCACAATTGTCAGCTTTAAAAATAAAAAAATCACTCCCTTAATGATAACTACCTAATGTTAATTACAAAACAAACATTTTCTACCTGCTGAGATTTCTACTCTCTGGAAAATATCTGTGGCGACTCCAGTGCATCTTCTAAAAAACTTATGGCTTTAATTGGGGAATACTTTTCACTAATGCTTTGCAGAAAATGTTAACAGATGCTTTCCCCCCAAAGATTAAATATCAATCTATTTTATGAATATAGAAAAGTATTCAGAACTGGTGATCTCTGGAGAAACCAATAGTTATTTGGGAGCAACTTAAAAAAACAAACCAGCACAAAATTCTTATCTCACAGGAGTCAGGGCAAATTTTATCACTGCAGTCAGTGCAAGGATAATTTTAGTCTTACTCATCCTCTTTCATGTTGGCCATTGTACATCTAGATATTCCTCCACCACCTAAAATATCTTTGACTTTTATATTAAGAATAAATTCAAACTGAATTTTATAATTAAAAATGCCATCAAATCTTAGTTTCATTCTGTGTCTATCTTCAGTTTCATTGTGTTTTTCTTGTTTTTAAGTAAATGTGGTGCATTGATCTTGGCTGGCTGCCATGTGTCCACTGGGCTGCTTTATCACAGACAGAGGGAGAAAATAAGACAGAAAACTTGTGGGTTGAAATAAAGGCAGTTTAAGCAAAGAAAGCAAAGGTTATACACATAAACAAAACAAAACAAAATGCAATTTATTCATTACTTCCCATGAGCAGGTTATGTACAGCCACTTCCTGAGAAGTAGAGCCTCAGTACGAGTATCAACAAGGGAAGGAACGTTTGATTGTTGTGTACCAACACCAGCTTGATTTGGGTCATCACTGCCCTCACCCAGTTCCTTGTGAAGCTCACTTTTCATCAGTTCAGGTAGTTTCTACTACATTATTTCCTACAACATACAACTCACATCATTGGTTCTTTCTTGCTAAGGAAGGAAAGTCTCCAGGAAGTAGACACTGGATCTCTCATTCTTCTGCATTACCCACCAAGTACACCCAGGTGCTTGAGCAAAGACAATCCCATGACTGTGCATGCCCTTTCACGGGTAACAACCAACACTGCCTTTCTCAGTCTCTTCCTTGTTTGCACTACAGGAGCCTTATCTCCTGCCACAGTATGTAGGGGCTCTATTTGGGCTCTATTTGGGCTAACTGTGAGTTAATTGTAGTGTTAACCAACCAAATACCTAAGGAAAGAGTACTTCAAGGACCCAAAAGGGTCAAATGGACTTTTGGTGTAGCCACCATGAATATAGAGATTAACAGTTGTCTACTTTGCCTGTCCTCTATATTCGAAACATTCACCCTTAGCATG
Organism: Empidonax traillii; assembly: GCF_003031625.1. Taxonomy (NCBI): domain Eukaryota; kingdom Metazoa; phylum Chordata; class Aves; order Passeriformes; family Tyrannidae; genus Empidonax; species Empidonax traillii. The sequence continues at coordinate 199,543 of NW_020955836.1, forward strand.
GTGAATGTTTCAAAGAATGACACTTTTCATGTGCCATAAATGTATGATGTATTACTTCAGCATCTGAAAGTTGATGAACATAGAATTTGGACACTTGACTCTGAGAACACATGGAATTCACAGTCACAGGTCTGATACCTTCTTTCTCTATACCATAAATGGAAAGTGTCAGATGTTCAATGATAGTGGAGCCAGAATATGAAATGAGAGAATACTCAGTCCCACACGTAGTATGAAAGCAAACATCGAAAATTGTCATGTGAGGATGTGAACAAGTATATCAATAGTCATCATTCTGATTAGAATTTATAATACAAGCCATGAATATTCAAATTTAAAATTAAACTAAGGAAGTTGTTAAAATCTTATTATATGCTAACAACGGAATATGAAAATGAACAATCCTGAGACATCAGATCAGTGCGACTTCAACAATTTGAAATAAGGCTTTAACAGGAATAAATCACGATCCTTTGTGTATAGGATGTACAAAACCATTCTTAACAGCTGCTTATTTAAATATTGTGAAGTCAAGATGAGCTATCTAAGGCATATTTAGAATCATACAAATATAGGAACCTAAGATGTCTAATCACAGTCTTGGGTCTCCTACATTTTCAGGTTTAACTATATGAGTAAGTATTGAGATGCTTAAACATTTTTGCTGCTTTCAGTCATAAAGAAACACTGATTATTCCAGCTAGAAGCATGTTTTATTTTCCTAGTGTGTACAAATTACTAATGATGTTTTCCTATCAGAAATTCCTTTCACTGGAGAGTCAAAATCTCATCCTTAAGGCAGCCTATACTGGTGAATTTGGGAGATCACATAAAACTGAATCAGTCACTCACATTTGTACCACAAACCTTGTTCCTGTAAAAACTGAATGGATCTTTACTTGTATTATTCACCTGCAGTATCTCATGTAATTCCATAGGAGTAATTCAGTATTGGGTAGTACTAGGGTGGTATAATCATCTCTACTGGGAATCAGTGAGTTCTACAGCCTTTAAGGAAGAGCAGAGGGTACAATAATAAAGAGCAAATACCTACAAAATATTTTTTATCTAATTTCACTTTTGTTTCTACTTTGGCATTTAAATTATTACCTAAACAGATGAAAAAACCTACAAGGTACACACTTACACTTCGATTAGTTGGCCAGACTCTTCACACTCAAGAGAGAAAAGCTGGTACTTTTGCCATGTTATTCTTCCCATTCAAGAGCAAAGGTTTAAAATCAGATGGATTATGCTTTTGAAAGTGCTACCTTCTCTTCTCTGCACTGAGAATACAAGCATTTGACTCAGAAGAAGTTGAGTAAAATTATTCCTATACTCAGATGTTGAATCTGTTATTTGCAAAAAATCTTCTAACCATATATTCCATGAATGGGACAAATTTACTGCGTGCTTCCATTTTAACTGGGGTATCTAAAGTGATGGATTAAGTGAGCGTGATCCCATAAACAATTGTGCTATCTCTAGACATAAGATTTTCATAGAATTGTAGAATCACATAATATGCCGAGTTGGAAGGGACCTACCAGGATCATTGAGTCCAACTCCTGTTCCTGCACCGGACATGCCAAGAGTTCCACCCTGTGCCTGAGAGCTTTGTCCAAATGCCTCTTGAACTCAGACAGGCATGGTGCTCAACAACCTCTGGGTAAAAAACCTTTCCCTGGTATCTAACCTACAGACATGCATAGTTTACTATCTTTTATAATAGCTGATATTGTGATTTGTAAATATAAAAGTACTTCACAAGGGTGACAAAATCTTCATCACTTTGGAAGAAATAAAATTATGTTGGGGAAATTATTAAAAAAAAATGAATGAAAATAGATATAAGAAATTGGGAATTTAGGCAGCAGATTTTTTTATTGTCTCTGACTGTGTGTTCCTGTAGGTGTTTCCTTTTAATGCTCCTAGAGTAAGCCCCTGGCAGCATTGTGTTAACAGTAGAATCTATATTATTACATCCATATAGAGAGAGATGTACATATATAAACATGGTGAGATATAAATATATACATTAGCAAAAAACCCTCAAAACTTCACAGATTTACAAGAACAAGGAAGACTTTTTGTTACCAATTTCTAGTATGGAATTTAAGCTACTAGCGATGTGTAGCTCAGGGAAATCCTGAGATGGAAGTTGTATCTTTGGTTTCTGTTCTTTTTCTGTGAATTTGCATTGAAGAAATACAAAACTCACTCTACCTATGATTCAAGTAAGAAATAAATAAAAATGTTGGATCTTGAGATAAAAATCTCTGCTGAGATTATGTGCCAAACATTTTTTGTATTCATTTCATACACTAGCTTTTTGGGTTTTAATTCAACACTACTTCTTGAGTAAAAATAAGATTGCATGCTTAGGTCCTGAATGTGAGATAATATGTGAGGGATTGGGGCCACAAAACAAGCAAGCAGCACATCATCTGCAGAGGGCTAACATGAATATGAGGCTGTGATGTGGGGAGAGATCTTTAGATATGTTTGGTATGAGAAACTGAAACAGAGATATAATGTGCTTATCCATCATGGTACATGCAGAGGTGAAAGTGAAACTAGGGTAGTCAAAGGCTAGCATTTTTGGAAGAGTCAAAAGGATGAGGAATTTATTTATAAAACTTTTTATTTATAAAACTTTTGAATCACAGAAAGAAGGAATTTGGAATGACCTCTGCAAACTACCTAGTGCAACCTCCTGTACACAGCAAGATCAATTAGAACAGCTTGCACAAGACCTTGAAATGATTGTGAGGTACATCATTGTATTTGCACGGGAAATAGTCTATGTCAAATTTCCTTTGCTTTGGTCAGTCTCTGTGTGCCAGAATATTTCTGTGACCTGCCAGTGCTTTGTAATCATGAATAAGTAACTTAATTTTGTGTTACTTAGTGATACTATCATCATATTTTTATTGTGGTTTATATCATCTGGTATAACATTAACTTTCTGGAAATGTGAATAAGAAAAAAGACACCCGTGTGTGTGTGTGTGTGTGTGTGTGTGTGTGTGTGTGAGAGAGAGAGAGTAGCCAAAACAACACTGAGCACAGTCACACCTATGATGTAGCTCAGGGATATGTTCCCTCGTAAGGCTACTCAGGGTGGTAAAAGCCGACTAGTGTCCTCTGGCCCTACCTTTGCAAATGATGAAAATAAAAATAATTTAGCAATATCTGTAAATGTAAATTCAGTGCCAGGACAACAACAACAACCACCACCACCACAAATAAACAAACAAAAAACCCCCAAACCTAATAAAACACATAATTTCCATTATGTTTGTTTAGGCAGATAAATTTCTGGGTTTCTGTAATTGTCAATATCTGTGAAATTGCCCAAATAGGTGTAAAATTGAAGCAATTAAATGCAAATCTTCCTCCTCATTGGAACATTATTTAAGTAATATCCCTTTTTTTTTTTCATAGCTGTAATTGCACCTATGTGCATTTAAATGTAAATTTACCCTCATATTGCTAAGGAAAAAACTGGGATTTATGCATCATTTATAAATACCCTCATGATGCATTCAAATAGTGCACTGGTAAGCAGCAAGAAAAAATCTTGGAAAGGCAGCTAAATGACTAGACAGATGGATTATGAGTTCAAAAAGTATCTGGAATGCTAAAAGGAAGCTTGACCTTGACAAAAAGGAAGAAAAAGTATGAAGAGCACTACTTGTATATCAGGTCCGTGTATAGTGCCAAACATAATTCTAGAAAGGTATCACATGCTGGTTAATGAGGGACATTATAGGCAAAACTAGGATTGCATAGGTTAGGACAAAGAATCCCAAACTGCAGTGCATGCACTACTGGGGAAAGAAAGACTTCAAAGTCCTGCAAAACTGAGAGTTGCTCTTACTTCTGAATAACTGATATCACTACTTGCAACTGCTCTGCAGTGACAACTGCTGCTGCTGGCTTACTTGACAAGAAAAATTAAGCAGATGACAAGCTTAACAAATAATTATCTGACTTTAACAAAACAGTCAAGAGAAAAATGATAGAACTTTGTCTTATTTCACATTAAAAAAACACTAGCATTTCTTTTGCCAGTTCTGCAATAATTTCATTTCTGAAGGACATCTGTACATAAATATTAGATACTTATATTCACATTATTCTTGCATTTTTTTCCTGTACGTAAAGATATATGTCAGCATAAAGGAAGATCTTATAAAAAAGTGAAAAAACATTTAGTAATGAATTCCATAGACCATATTTAATTTTCTGCTTTATGTGGGCTGTTCATGCCCATAATATTGTCCTTGTTTCTTAACTTGTCCTAAAAGATCAGACCTGAAAGACTTGTGTGGTTGACAGTTGTTTTTCTGTTGTTTTCAAACAAGCATTGGTTTAGTAAAATGTGTTTCTGTTCCTTCAAACTCTTTGTTGTAATATCCTTAAACCATTACAGTTATAGCCAAAGTACAAGAAAAGAACATTTAAATTAGGCTATTTTATTTCATCTGGAAAATCACATGCTTCTCATCTTTTAAACTCAAGCGTGGAGCTGTAGACTAAATTTAACCTTTGTGTTTCATAATAGCCTCCTTCATGCAGCATCGTAGGCATTAAACTTCCTTTTTCAGCAGTGGAAAGGCTTATTAATTTTTAAATAAGCTTTTTTCCTCTGAAAATTCTCATGCCTCCTTCCAGTTCCACAGATTTATCAGCACTGCTGATTGTGACAGTACTGGTGATGCCATTCCCATCACAACTGCTGGTTCTAACAGATGACAAAAGCAGCAACTTTTTTGCTCAGTCACTGCAGCAGCAGCAGCAGCTTTTTCTTTTTTCTCCATCTGTAAGGAAGGTTTATTATATATTTAAAGCGTATATTCACTTCCCCGTGAAGAACTTTCATAAATTTGGCTCTGACAGTTCTATTCCAGTTCCTATCATCTACACCAGAGACTTTATTTAGGTATGGTGAACATCTTTATAATTTCAATATCTGATATACTGATGATATCTGTAAGATCTTTATCACACAGAAGTTTCCAGGAATTGATAAACCATATCATATACACAGAAAACAGTAAATAATGCCACAGCAATTTGTTAAAGGTGTAAACAAGCTTAAAATAAAAAACTTTTGCTAAAGACAGAATTTTAAGTAGTTGTACATATCTATTTCAGGAAAAGGCTAAGAGTATTGTAATTATCTTGTAGGCATTGTCGTTATTTAAATGAGTAATATGTGACTTCACATTTAAAGTAGCTTGGCAATTTTAACTCCTGATCAGAAGGTTGCATATAGCGGGAGTTCTAGAAATAGCAAATTCTACAAATAGAAGCTTCTGCAAATAGCCACAATTAGTGGCTTTTACATTCATTTGCAAAATTTTATTTCTAAACATATTTAGGCAAATATGCAGAAACTACTGAAATTACATAAAATTTTGGTTTGAAGATTCAGGATCCATTGGGCTGGTTAGCTTTTTAGCATTCAATTTGGATAACAGCCTGTGTTTTAGAAATCAGCAAGGAAATAGTATGGAGTCATTCTGTTTTAAAGACAGACAGCATGGAGATAAATATCAGGACATCAAAGTACTATTTAGACATTAAATAGCAGGCTTTGTCCCAGGTCTCTGGTTCAACAGCATATTTATCATTTCTGAAGTTAAATCCAAGAGACAGGTGTCTCTAAGAGGAAAGAGCCTGGTTGAAAGAACTTCCACTGACCTCTTGCTTGGCAAAGGCAGGGAGGGAACAATGGTGTGGAGTCATAAGGCCATTGTGACAGTAAAGGACTGTAGCCAGTATATGAAGCTGTATTGTCCTTCATGGGGGAGTGTGCTGGTTTTGACTAGGGTAGAGTTAATTTTCATAACAGTATGGGGCTGTGTTATGAATTTGTTCTGAACATAAGATTGATAATCTAGGGGTGTTTTTGTTATTGCTGAGCAGTGCTTACACAGAGCCAAGGTCTTTTCTACCCCTGATACTGCCATGCTGGTAAAGAAGTTGGAGCTGCATGGGAGACTAGGAGGAGACATAGCTGGGACAGGTGACCTAAAGTGACTAAAGAGATATTCCACACCCTAGGTCATCCTGCTCAGTATATAAAGTGGAGGGAAGAAGGAGGAAGGGGGGACTTTTGGTGTGATGGTGTTTGTCTTCGCCAGTAACCATTATGTGTGAAGGGGCCCTGCTCTCCTGGAGATGGCTGAACACCTACCAGTCCATGGGAAGCAGTGAGCTAATTCCTTGTTTTGCTTTGTTTGCATGCACACCTTTTCCTTTCTCTAAAAACAGTCCTCATCTCAAGGCACAAGTTTTCTAGCTTTTACCCTTCCTATTCTCTCCCCCATTCTGCTCATGAGAGCTTGAGCAAAGGGCTATGCAATGCTTGGTTGCTGGCTGGGGTTAAATCAAGACAGGGGTATGGACAAAAAAATGAAGAACTACACAGGACACCAAGGTTGATAGAGTGATTGGTGTAGGTGGGCCCTTTCATTTTCCTTTTTTCATTATTCTGGATCAGTAGTTACAGCCACATGGTATGGTTTTGGTGAAATGTCTCCATTTGAATTTGTCCCTGAGGAACTTAGGAAAGGGCTGAAACTGGTGTGAAAATATGTTTATCTAGGAAGATTTTCTGAGGAACTCGCAATTTTCTGAGGAACTATAGTATATTATGGTGCAGTACTTAGTATACAGCTTGCTTTTGTACCTCAAATAAAGAACATGTAAATTCCTATTGTGGAAGAAAACGTTCATTCAGAAGGTCTGGGTGTATATTTTCCTATAGCTTTGATGTAAAGCAATGGGAGGTATAGAGAAGAACATTCAAGTTCATGTTTTCTATACAGGTTTATTAACTCTAAGGCTGTTGCTTGAAGAGGGGAGATGGGAGAGATCAATCTCTGTCTTTGTTTAAGGTGAGTCACTACACAGTGATCAGCTCAAATCCTCAGGGCAAGGACAGTAATCCTAAGAAGCATCTCAATATAAGCTGATTGGCTCAGGAACTAGCTCAGCTGAAAGATTCCTTATTTCCAGATTCTGCATCTGTCTTGCAGTCTTCTGGTTTTTGACTAAGAAGTTGTGTTTCCTGTGCACTGGCAGCATTCAGCTCAGGCTTCTCCCTGGGTAGCCAGGAATTCACATCTTGAAAAGGAATTTACATCTTGAAAATATATTTGAGCCCAGGTAAACAATACCTGCAGAAAAACTTCTGCCATCTATTGTATGAAAATGCAAAACTGCACCAGCACTATGTTTTAAAAGCAGATCCTGAAATAGAAGAGGTAGTTGCTCAAACTTCAGCCCAAATTCTGGATTACAATGGAAGTTCTGCAACAGTTTGTTTTTGGTGTTACTTTACCAGATGCTTGTTCAGCATGCTGACTGTTTTTGACCCTACTCTGAGACACGTAAATCTTCCCTAGTTCTATCCAGGGAACCCAGGCCCCTGATTCACAGCCGGATACAGTGGCAGCCATGCATAAAATTCTTTCCCTTGTGGGAGTCACGCATTTAAAAGTAGCATGGCTGTGCCTGCTACTGGATATACCTTTTGGCTGGATAGAACTGTGGGAGGCAGGAAATGAATTGTAGGGAAGTTAATTCTGACAGTTCATTCAAGCTAGACTTTTTCACAATGTTTTATCAGGACAAAGACCCTTGAATAAAAGCCAAAAGAGAAGCATTATCATTCAATTTGTATTTTTTTTTAGGGTTGTGTTTTGTTTGGGGAGGTTAGCAATTTTGTCTAATCCTTCATTGTATTATGGGGTAGTTGGCTTGGTGCTGGTATCCGTTGCTGGATGTAAGTGGTTGTTAAGTTTGGGGCTTTCCTTTGTGTTGTTAAGGCTGTTTATGGGCTTTTGGGCAGGAATATTCTTAATTTTTGTTTATTCTGTCTCTTTAGTGGCTGATCCTTTTCTAGAGGCTAGAGGGGATTGACATGTTGTAGGGTATGGTACAGGTCTTGTTTTAGTGCATGTGGGGTGAATATTTGGGATTTTGCTGATTGTTGGAAGTTTGGAGCAGCTACTATTAAAGGAGCGGGCAGGTTTGGTTAGATTTTGTGGTGTAGCTGTGTTTTTTTCCTGTGGGGTTGGGATGCTTTGAGTGGGGTGGGGGCTGTTGCTGACATTATTATTGTCTTGGAGTTTGTACAGGGACTATCTCATGGGGCAATTTGGGAAGTTTAGTGGGAAGATCAGAGAATACTTTAATGTAAAATACCAGCTTTGGGAGCTATTGCTGGGTCGGAACCAGTTCAGATGTGGGTGTGTGTGGAGAGGGAAAGGATGGGTTGAATCTCATGGGAGTGAGGTGGTGGTGTATAACACATGGCAGGCCCCTGGAGCCCACATGGGGAAGCCCCAGAGTAGCTACTAGACAAAGGCAGCCTAGGAATTCTTCAATACACCACACCTCCTGGAGCCCCAACCTCAGATTGGCAGGGACAGTGAGAACTGTTCCCTGCCTGGAGCCCCAGAATGGCCACTAAGCCACAAGTCCTGGTTTGGGTGAGGCCACAAGGACCAGGGTGGATAGAACCAATGGCATATGCTCTCCATGTGGTCATGGCCCTGCCATCTGGACATGCGAGAGCTGGGCTTCTACAAGGATCTGATGGAAGCTATATAATAATCTGTCTCCTTCTCCTTCTTCTCTCATCTTGCTCTTTGCTCTTCTCTTGCTTTACTCTTTTCTTGATTTTTGGGGATCCTAAAGCTGTCAGGATTAGATCTTGCTAAGCTGTGAGGGTTTTCATGTGCTGGGTCAGTGCTTTGGTAGAATTCTTTGTTTTGATTGTATGCTATATTTTTGAAATTTTGCCAAGTTCTCTTATTTTCTCCCCTAAATTATCAATAAAAGTACCTCTTGAAGAAAAGTGTGTGACTTTTTTTCTTTACTTTATCTCAAAGTATTAAAGGACCCTATATTTTTAAAAGTAAAACTCCTGACTGAGCTTGTTGCTCTGGGGCTGGGGTGTTACAGATAGAGGTTTCAATCTCTTTTTTTTCTGAGGTGTCTTTGTAATGTTTTCTGGAGCTCTAAGAGTCTTTACTCTTCACTTTACAAGATCAGTGTTTTTTTATAAATCATTACAGTATTTTTGGTAATTGAGTATTTTGTTTTCAAAGTTCTTCAGTAATGGAGAAGGGTATTAGGAGGCTGGTGAAGAAAGCGAGGCTAGTTGGCTGATAGAAAATAGCCTGCAAAAAAATATTGATGAGCTAGAAATAGAACTTTTGCTTATACAGTAGAAATGGAGGAAGAGACGATGAATGACCTGAAAAACTGAAAAGTGACAGATCTAAGTCACTAAGGTATTTTGTAGTGGATATTAAGCATACCATCTTGTGCCAAAATCTGTGGTTGTGAAACAATGTTCCATTCCCATATCCTTCAGAACCTAGTATGTTCTGTAAGACAAGGGACCTGTACCCTACTTCAAGACTGAAGAGAGAGATCGAAAATATTAAACAGATAAATGGACCTTTCACTAACTTCAATGAATACAAATAGGAGGAACTGCTTTACAAAAAGCGGAAGACAATAAACATTACCAGAGCTGCTATTGGACCAAAGGATAAAAAGTGAGATAGAGGTAGATGCTGTCATTAAGCTTGGAATATGGATTCAGTTCCTAGCAGGCTGACATATTTTCATTTTCAGAAATACGTTAAGGTCATCCAAAAGAACCAGAGTAATGTAATTGGCTTGAAAATATGATTGATCTAGCTCTTTGAACTCCAGAGCTTGTGAGAAGAAAGGAAAAAGAAGGCTTTTGCCAGAATATGAATCTCAGTTGATTGGTAGTTCCAATAATGACCAAGAATTAAAACATTAATATAAAGGCCTTGATAATTAAAAAGAAAAATATGATGTTTCACTAATCAATGGGAAACACAAAATGTCTCAGAAAAGCCAAGCATATTAGTAGTTGTCCAGCTCATATAGAATATTGTCTAGAGTGTTTGAATTGTTACCAGAATGCAGAATTATTTAAGATCTGTTGTAAATGTGTCTTCTCTAAAATAAAAATATCCATATATGGGCTTTTGCTTAATGCTGTAGTTTAATAATTAATGCTATAACATAGTTTGATAGTACTGAGCAAAGGCAGGGGTTTTTGGTTGTTTGCCAGCAATGCCATAACCTTGGCAATTCATTTGAATTACGTCTAGGTAACTTTGCTTGACAAAAATCTGCTGTGCGTTTGTAATTGTCTCTCTCCACATCCATTTAGACACAGTGGTGGCCTATGCTGTAATTATAAAACATGATCTTAATGACAGTCCAGAAACAGATCCTTAAACAAAATCAAGAAAAAACCCACTCCTGTAAATTTGCTCTGTCAATCAAATTCTTTATAAACATGAAGGAAATTATAAAGGAACAAATATATTTCTCAATATATTTCCTGTAGAATTTTATACTTCTTATGGAACTTCGTAATTATCATAAAGACCAGTTGGGAAAGTTAGCTGTGGTATTAATGGATATGATACCAACTTCTGAAGAGTTCTTGCAATAGCAAATGCTCAAAGAGCTATTAGTGTCAGTATATTCACTTTTCATCATTTGAGTTGAAAAGGACATTGTTTTTTCCTCAGTACATTGAAAGGCAGTTTTTCATCTGCCTCCTAGTTTGGTAAGCATTAGTTGTTAGATTAATAACTGTTGTCCTAAAAGATAACACTTGCTGTGCTGACTGTCAAATAATGACAAAAGAAAACACCAAACAAACAAACAAAATCTATCAAAAAGTCCAACAAAAAAATCTCTGTACTAATGTGGATATCATTAAATGTCTTGAATGACCTGAGCAGTAAAGAATTGATATGGTTGCCAAGTTGAGAAAGAGTGAACTTACCACAATAAGGTGGCTTCTTCTCATAAGGAGAAATCCTTATTTCTAGGGTGTTCCAGAGACTTCTAAATATTGGACAGTCATTTCCTATAGTGAAAATTACTATAGTAATTTCCTGCTCATAGTGAAGGCAGTCTCATATTAGGCTTTGCAGAGTTCTGTTTTATTTTCCCTTTGTTAATCAGTTAATGAAGTTACAGGAATAGCACGGGAAGAAACGAAAATTATAGTTTTTTCTTCAATACAAGGAAGACAAAGTACAAAAAGCTTTTGAGAAAACGAAATACTGTCTGAGTGCAGCTTACGGCTTAGGCAATAATACCAAGTATCCGTTTTTATAGTTTTTCATTTTCCTGTCAACCCTGCTTGGTCACTTTGCCTGAAGCTGACATGAGTGATGGCTTAGTGTCAGGTAAAGCAAAATGTTAGTTTAAGGTGAGAAGAATGAAACAATTTAAATAATACTGTATTTGTAGAATTTTCGAAAATCTTTGACTTATGCTTTCAGTGTTAAAAATGTTATCAATCACTAGTCTGACCATGAAGTTGTTTCCATGAGTCTTATCTCACTTCTAAATAAATGCAATGGACCCACAACCCTGTACAGAGCCTATTAACCTTATAGGCAAAAAGCCAAAATTAAAGAATAGTGGCTCAGACTAGAATCAGGCCTTTCACTTGGAAATGGACGGTAATCATGTTGAAAGAATTAAAGGAAGAAAGAATGAAACAAAGGAACAAGTAAAAACCCCTAGGATTATGGGGTACAGAAAAAAATGGAAACAAAAAATAACACCACAAAACCCAAAACAAGACCAAAACAAGAAAACCCACAAAAAACTTCAACAACAACAGAAAAACCAAACAAAATCAAAATCCAACAACCCACAAGACACAAATAATTTTTTTTTCTCTGATGTAACTTTAAACAGTGTTATGATGCTTCATGCATTGACTAGGCATTTAATTTTACATGCAAGAAATTCCTCTCTGGTTTAGATCTAGCTGTGGAACATTTTGAAATCATTGGAGCTTTTACATTTATGTTTGATTTAATAGATTCCTGGATTCAACTGATGGACTTTGAAATGTTAAACATAAATAGTATATAAGTGCACAATGGGATAGCTTTGAAAAGCAAAATCAGTAAGTTTTTCAAGCAAAGATGTATAATTCTGGTTCTTTTTTCTGTGCTGTCACTGATATTTGTAGATCTGATTACTGTAATTAGTACCATAGATACCTACCTTATTAAACCAGGGTGAAGTTTATCTGATTTAGCTCCAGCATTGGTACTTCATTACTTGAGACAATGTGTTGTCATTCTGCTTTGCTGTTGCTTGTATATAAAAGAAAATGTGGACTTTAGAAAATATATGTTGATAAAAATCATAATTAATAGTGAAATATGCAACAGATGGCAAAACTTATAATCATTCTATCAGACTAATAGTATACTGTCTTCATTTTGGAATTTGCTTTTCCCAAAAGATGTTGTTGGGCTGAAGCCATATTGACAGCTGGTACATTCCTAATGTAGTTAGTTTGATATACCTCATCTATTAAATTCTGTTCATTTTCCAAAATAACAGATGACAAGTGCAATTGACCACCTGGGAAAATGCATCTTCAGTAGAAAGCTTAAAACGGTCTTTTTTGTGTGTGTGATTGTAGAGCTATGTAACACTTTTCTATTTTGGGTGACATTATAAACTACTCCCATTCTAACTGCCTTCCAATAGTACAGTATTTTTTGTACATGCATAATGACCAAAAATAATCTCAGGACAACTAAAGGATGCTATAACTATCATGCTCTTAGAAAACTGTGACAAGCTTATCAGTTTCTCTCTTCAAGTGCGCTATTTAGGAATCATGTTGCAGAGACTCTGAATTATCAGTCTCATGCAGTATTGCTGTAAAGTGAGTACAGAATGTACCCTGCAGAAAGTGTATAACAGACATCTTGCTCAGGTAATCCATAGTGAAATAATTACTGGAGAACACTGTGTTAGTTTGTTGGTTTTTTCTGAATGATAGCACCAGTCCATGTTATCAATGATACCATTATTAAGATAAGGACTCTAAATTGCTTATAGTATTTAAAACACGCAAAGTAAATTTTGTATACCTTGTAAATATTTCAGTCTTTGACTTTTGAAAAGAAGTTATTTTCAAGGGTTAGTCAGTCACTTTTAAAGTACCAGTGCTATTGATGATGCATTCATAAATCTTAATATTCAATTTTATTAATATCTAAAATAACCCTATGTAATTATTCATTCATAAGGTTATTCTCACCAAGGGGCAAGTCTCTACTACTCAACTTCTTCAGCTTTTCCCACTATATAGCCAGGATAGGGTTTTTTTTTTTGAGAAGGATTTAGGAAAATACACAAGTCATTGGACTGGTATAATACATTTGAAATAAGAGTTGCATCACCAAAGCAATGCCTAGTGAGCTGTTGACTCTTGTATGGCATGATGGATACAAGAATGAGGTGTACACTCTTCTGAGGACCAGTCCCAAAGTAAGATGCTGACTCTACTCATTCTTCAGGTAGTCACCTGAAGATTAGGCAAAGCATCATGCTGGGGAAACCAGTGGTGAGAAATACTGTCAGGGGCAGGGGTATGAGTTGCAACTGGATATGGGTGGGGAAAGAATATCTTGAATTATGGAAGTGGAGTAGCTAGCGGTTTTAAAGCTGAAAAGCTACTGGGATAGCTGGGAATTGGGCTCGGGACACATAACCAATAACAAGGGAGAGAAAGAATGTACATGAATTAATGTATCACTCCTGTAGTGGGAAGTTCATTCTGATTCTGGAGGGTCAGTCAGAGTTAGTGCTGGTGAAACGGAAAGAAAGATTGTCTGGTGAATCCCACTTGAATTTTAGAACCAGATATTAAGCTAAAGAAAAAAAGTCTGTAAGAAAGAGTTCAGGTTTCGAGGTCTGGGATGGTTGTTTCTGCTATTTAGAGCTTACTTTCATTATCGTATCGCAAGGTGGATTTTGTAATGGATGATAACAGAAGCAAGGAGGAGGAAGAAGAAAAGAAGATTAGTATTGGAACAGTCCAGGAACACAGAAAATAAATAATCACTAAACTCATGAAATCATAGGCCTTTTACATAACTAAATTATCAAGGTATTTTATAGGAATTATTATTAAAATTGATGTCAGTAAAATCACAGAATCCCAGAGTGGGTAAGGTTGGATGGGACCACAGTGGGTCATTTGGTCCAATCTTCCTGCTCAAGCAAGTTACTATGGAACTATTGACAAATATAGCAATAAAATATAAAGAGTCTGATAATTAAACTCTTATACTATTCAAAGCCTACCCATGAAAGTGGTACTATTTTTCTGAGAGGAAATTTACTCAAGTAAATACCAATAGGAGTATTACAGAGTTACAGGAGTAACTCTGCATATTATTTAAAAAAAAACCCAAACAACAGTGAATGTTCCCTTTTGTGAATAAAACCTTAACCTTCTGCTCAAGATGTTTCAACCCAGACCCAATATTCATATGACAGTCTTATTATTTGATGGATGTTGATTGTATATGTTTATTGGTTTTATATTGTCCTTGACAAAGACTGTGGTAAAACTGCATTATTATTTCCTCATTGTCACGCTTTCTTTTCTCAACTCGCTGCAGCAGTATGTGGTACTCTTACACAAAAGCAATAGTTTGAAGTATCATTTCCCTCTCAAAGGATATCTTCATTTAAAGGCAGAAATCTCTTTTACTACTTCCTGTTGCTATTTAAATAGATTGGCACAATGAAACTTAGTATGGAAGGTAAAGATTAAGGTGGGGTACTTCAGGTTGAATGTTTACTATATTTTTCCTTTAATTTCAGTCCTTCATTACAAAATTTTGTTACAAAATGTTAAAAATACCCAATTAAAACCTGAAAAGACTTTTGAAATATTGTGTTAATACTGTCATATATAATATTTTATGTCTCCAGAGATTCCATTTATGCAAAACAACGTTTTTAGCACTTTGTTAGAAATCTTTGCCTAGACAAGTGAAAAATCAGAGTGTAATATTGCATGGGAGTAATCAAAACTTTCATCAGTCCAATAATACAGTGAAGGTAAGTGTAAGTTAAGAACAATTAGAGTTGCAAAAATAAAAAAATCCAAAAAAGGAGACAGGTTGGAATCCAATCTATAGTCACTCACAATCAATAGCCTAATATAGTAAATATTAATCAGACATTACGGAGGCACTCAGATACTGTGGTGAAGACTGCCAGTGTGTGAACCTATGTAGATGGATGATGAAAAATACTTATGCATTGTCTGTCACCTCCCTAAGTACAAACAGTATTCAACAGTTTTATGAGTAGAGTATCTAATAAGTTCTTTATTCCCAACCATCCAGCAAAATGAATCAAAATTACAGATATTACTGCTATTGCACTGAAATAGTAAGCAAAAAATGGCTTTCAGATACTTTATTAAGGACTTTAGGATACAAACTCAGACGGATGGATTGTTAGGTCATCATCATGGCTAGGCTTCGCAAACAAAGATTTGAGAGGATTGTTAGATAGAACCCTGTTATTTATCCCTGTCTGAAACATACCTTGTTGTGATTAAGATTAAAGTTAAAATGTATGTGAATTCACTGGGTGAATTTTAGCAAAATATAAGTACTCAACCAAGCAGAAAAAAAAAGAAAACAAAAGGCTTATTTTCCTATTTAAAATCTGTTTCTTTTCCTTCTAGTATAATGATACCACTGCAAAGTAGGCAGAATATAAATGTGTGTGTGTTACAAAAGCATATTTGAAAATTTTATTTAAATCCTAATAATTCTATTTTCTTATGAATAAAAACCCTGAACCTAATGCTTCACTTAACTGCTCCAGATTTTGCTTTTCTGATTTCCTATTGTGTGTTTCCTATTTGTTTTGTTTTAGTATTGGGTCATAGGTGTTTTTTGTTTGTTTATTTGTTTTTTTTCCATAGGAAAGGCTCACAAATGCTCTTTGCTGCTCTTAATAGGATTGCTTCGGGTTTAAAGACAGAGTACTGCAATATAACACTGAGTGTTTTCAAAGTCCTTTCTAATAGAAACAGAAAGAATAAGGATATAGGACACCCTTCATTAAGGCACCTCTAAGTTGCCTACATATAATAGGGGGGATCTAACTGCATTTTTAAAACAGCTATTTAGGGAAATATCACAATTTACTTTCCTACCTCTTATAATCTCTGCCTAGGTTTCCGCTCCTGGCCATTGTCAGTGACTGATTTGCAATATACCACAGCAAGGGAGCTGCTCTACCACAAATAAAGCCCCAATTCAGAATCAGGTTGCCTGTGTGCAATTATGTTCATGACACAAAATTAGTTACATCCATTCCACCTGTGTGCAGTCCCTACTGATTATCAGATGAGGCTAATATCAGACACTATCTGGATTTAGAGTCATCCTCATTTTAAAAATAGAAGCAGCTGAGGGGGAAGTGCCTTCAGCTACCTGAAAGGGAAATTAAAATCATAGCTGCTCAGCACAGGTGACTTGTGGCCAAGAAAACATCTGGCTAGAAGCACGAAAGCCAGAGACAACACAGCTTCCTGTAAGGGTGTGAAGTTTCCCTTGGTGAAAAGAAACGGTCACAGCACTGTCTTATGGCCATCCTGGAATGCAATCACCTGGGGGCCTCATCTAGGCAGCAGGTGTGGTGATGGTGGATGGAACAATGCTCAGCTGAGGCACCCTATGTTAACAGTCACAGGATTGATGCTGTGACTATATAAGGAATTGGCTTGTGACATAATTTCACAGACACCTTAGAGAACTGCTTATGGCACTAAGATTTCATCTATGGAATTCTTTATTAATTTTTTAAAATATGTATTTAAGCAAAAATGTGCGTTTACTTTGCCTCAAAGAGCACAATGAAAATTTCTGAACATACTCTTAGCTATCAAGGGAGTCTGATTACTTTTATCCTCAATAAATAACTGGAAGCTGCATTTTCTCTTTTACTTTTACTTACTATGGGTCCTCTGTCAGAGGTTACTCTGATGACAGAGTCAGCAGAGCAATATTTGGTCTTCCCCTTCAATTAGTACAAATCCACCTTCACCAGAGAGTGATCTACTGTATTGATTTTGAGTCAGCTGTGAGAACCTACTATCTAACAATGATGCAAAACAATTTGCCAGTCTATAGGAACAGACAAGATCTGACAAAGTTGAGTTTGGAACCTGTGTAGAAACAGAAGCAATTGAACAGCGTTCCCATTTAATATCCCTCATGTGACATATCTATACAGGCTTTGTGCAAAAAAGACTGAAGTCTTAATTTCATTTCAAGATAAGTACTGTTGGCTGATTAAGAAGCCAAAGCTTTTTCTTGGGTAACTGAATAGAGAAAATTTGCCCTAACCACCAATATGCATCCCCACAAACAAATAAAAAGAACATTTCTGTAGATCTTCCAACCAATATTAAACTTCATATATATTTTTATTGGAGAGATATGTGTCGTTTGATACAAACAAACACACAACTCACACATATGCAAAAAGTGAGAAAAATTATTCAAAGTTACTAAGTAACTTGACACATATACACAAAGAAAGAAAAATAAAGAATATCAGTAAGATCACGAGATGAATTTTCCATCAGTTACCAAGTTATGGTGAATGCAAGGGCAACATTTCTTAATGATTGTGATAAATGATTTTAAAATGACAGAAAACTCTCTACAGTTGGAATGAAATCATACGGCATCAGCACCATATTAAGATTTCATTAGTTAAATTATACACAAAAAAACCCCCAAGAAAATAAGTAAACCACAATACCAGAAAAAGCAGACTAGCAGTCATTTAAAAAATCTTTAAATGTCAATACTGAGCTTACTTTCTGTTGCTTCTTTTGAGCCCTGAGTGCAGATCAAGAATAGTTTGCAAGTGCTGCTTGGTCTGGACATTTGGATTGTGAAGTGTCAAAAAGGAAAGTGTTTCATTTGGCATTGTGAGAATTTTAGAGGTACCAATTTACCATGCTCAGAAGTAACTGGAGAAAAATTTCTTATCTTCTTATTTTTATTCTACTGCTCTCTCTTCTTTAATCCTCTCTAATCCACTCAAAAAATTATCAGCTAGGATTTTTCCCATGTCAAGTTTTTGAACTGAGGGTGGTTTTACTCTGGCTTTGTTCTCAGAAGCATGACAGCCCTTGGATCACTTTTGCAACATGAATTGAATTTTTTCCCCACTCTCATAACTCAGAGCAAATTGCAAAAGGATTTTGGATTAAAGCCACTGAAGGACTTTATCACCCAAATCTTACCTTACCATTTCAGGAAGATTTCCTACTGAGGTGCTGTCTAACCCATAGATGCTGATGCAGATAAAAAAGTTACCTACATGGTTAAAGGCTTGCTGGCATGGCCCAAGCAGGTGACTGAGCATTGCAGCAATAATAGAAACTGACCCTGAGATCTCATGGAGAAATAACAAGACATACTGTAGGTTTTGACGCCATAAAGATCATATCTAAAATTCCCGTGTATAGTCAACATATAATTTGAAAGAATTTCTTAAAATACTAAATCCAGATTTCTCCTGTCGTAGTCAGTTATGTGATATATAAACATCACTTTAAATAAGCTTGTTTTGTGCCTGCCACTACTTCAGACCTCACTTGCTAGTGATTAGAAGCCTTCATTTAATTTCCTGTATAAGTTTCCTCTTGGTGAATTTATACCTACTTGTTAATTTACCAGCATGAATTTGCTCCTTGGTGTCCTTGGGAATTTGCAAATAGTAACCTTATCTTAGCTTTTTTACTTCTTTTCAACAAAAGGTGTTCCTAGAATGTATATTTGACTGAGGTCTGAGCTCAAGAGCTTTACCTATACTTCCACTTGCTAACAAGAAATCCTGACAGGTCTGAGGCACTGATTATGCTGTGCTGTGTTGTAGACTCCTCTGTGCCAAGCTGGGGATTGTGTTTATAAACACCAACACTATAGACAGAGTGGTGAATAATTACAAAAGCTATGATTAAGGACTGTTTAAAGAACTGTTGTTCTTTAACCATCTGTTTACGCAGCTGTTAATTAACACAATACCATGCCATTTATGGTCTACAAAATATCAATGAGAAGGCAGTATTGTTCAGGGTTGTTACTGGCATCAGCACTAACATCTTTGTTAGTAACATGGACAGTGGGATCAAGTGCACCCTCAGCAAGCTTTATGATGATACCAAGCTCTGTGGGGGCAATCCCAAGTACAAAGACAGGCTGGGCAGAGAATGGAAAGCAGCCTTGAGGAGAAGGACCTGAGGGTGGTGGTTGACGACATGACCAGCCGATGTGCATTTGCAGCCCAGAAAGTCAAACGTGTCCTGGACTGTGTCAAAAGAAGCATGGCCAGCAGGTTGAAGGAGTTGATTCTCCCCTCTACTCCCCTATTGTGAGATCCCACCTGCAGTGCTGCATCCAGCCTCAGCATAAGAAGGACACGGACCTGTTTGAGCAAATCCAGAGGAGGGCCACAAAAATTATCAGAGGGCTGGAGCACCTCTTCTTTGAACACTGGCAGAGGCAGTTGGAATTGTTCAGTGTGGAGAAGAGAAGGCTCCAGGGGAGACCTTTAGCAGACTTCCAGTACCTAAAGGGGGCTTACAAGAAAGCTGGAGAGGGATGGCATGTAGTGCTTGGACAAGGAGGAATGCCCTCAAACTGAAAGATGGTAGGTTTAGACTAGATATTAGGAAGAAATTCTTTTATTATGAGAGTGGTAAGGTATAGGTTGCTGAGAGAAGTTGTGAATACCTCATTCCTGGAAGCACTCAGGTGGGATGGGGCTTGAAGCAATGTTTAAATGTAATGTGTCCCTGACCACGGCAGGGGACTAGAATTAGAAGTTCTTTAAGGTCCCTTCCAACGTAAACTATTCTGTGATTCATTGTTCCATACCAGGTATAGAGGATAAGACAAACAATCCCATGGGATCTTATTTTAGAAGGTTTTATTCATCTTTTCTTTCAGTTTGTGATCGCTGACCACTAATATAATCAGCCTTGCTATAGTCATATGGAATTTAATGTTGATGGCTGGCTGCAACAATATCTATCAGCTGGAAGGTAAGAAGTGGTGGTTTCAGCTGAAGAAAACAGCTGCAAACAACTCCTGCACACCAACAGGTGGCCTTTTATTGCACACAGACTAGAGCAAAAAACCTACTCTCTCAGGTGTTCACTGGAAGTAAGCAGTAGTGATTACTGCTTTCAGGTGGGAGGTGAAAGGCTCTTAGTCTAGTGTTTGTCATTGAGTGCTTCTTCCCTGGAGTTAGCTCATCTGATTGTGGATTAAAGAGTCCGCTGCCTTCTAGGGAGTTTTGCAACAGCCACCTCCCTGCACACATGGGTATTCAATCGTTTTCATTTACATTCAAGGCAGTTTTCCAGGGACTTTATGGAGTCAACATCTTGGGCTCATTTCTTGATCCCTGCAGCTGTGAGACGTTCTTGCCCCCTTTCCAATCTGCAGAAATCTTCACAAGCTACTTGGTGGGTCAAAAAATGTGAATAGTATTACAGAAAAGATCCATGTTACATACTGTGAAATTAATAATTCCTTAATTCAGTAAGAAAAACATAGTCTGGGAAATTGTAGGATCATTTTTCTACTTTTATTGTGTCACACTGGCATCCTGTAGGCTTTCAATGACTAATATATGCAAACTTTTTTATTTCTCAGCAGTTTTCAGCTAATGAGACTACAACTTCTTGAAGAATTTCTTCTCATTATTCCTAAATGAAAGACATTGTAGTGTCCAATGTTTATTTCTATTCTATTTTTATTGTTATGTTTCTCAGCTAAACCAAATTCTTCTCCCAAACGTAACATATCAGAAATTTTTTTCAATACATACTGAAATTATATGCCAAGAAAATAAAAAAGAAAGCTATATTGCATCACTCCATGGCCATTTTTTGAGGGGATCCATAGCTAGGACATATGTTTTTGCCATTACCAATTAAAAAATCATGACCTTGACCTGGCAGTGCTAGGTTTCAGCCTCACCATGGCTGGAGCTCTCTGTCACTGGTTTAAACACTGTGCCAGGGCCAGTGACTGCTGCCTGCCCTGCTCCATCTTCAACTCTGGGATGGCCCCACTGGGGACAAAAACTCCTCTCCACCTCCCCCCTAGTCATTGTCTGCCAAACAGTAGCCCTTTGTGGGCAAGGGGCTGTGGGCCACTGCCAGGCTGCAGTGGGAGAGGCAAGTGAGCTGTGATTAAAACCAGCTATGATTCTTTGATTTTTTTTTTCTGAATTTTACTTCTTTAATGTGAAGTTCATGTAGTTTAATCCAATCAACGTAGAAGGAATTTGTTTATACATTAATGACATGCAATAAACTGTCAATAAGTGAATTACATGTTAAAAATCAATAAAAGCAGTACAATCACACCCACACAGCCACATGCACATACTGGCTGAAATGTAACCCCTGTAGTCTGTAGGTGAGGGTACACCACATGCAGATCCTTCTGTGTAGATGTGGGTTCACTACACCCTGACACTCCTGGCACCCTAGTAAGGCACCAGCTGTGGGCAGGACCCCCACGTAGACCCACACACACTCAAAGGAGAGGTGATCCCACACTGTTCCTGTGCTGTAGGTCACTGGCAAGTTGCAAGCTGTTCTGTGTTCCAAAGAAAATGCTGAGTCTGGTCCAGGTAGGGTTGGGGACACCACAGGTGATGCCCTGCAGTACCTGGCCAGGATGATCCTCATCCTATTCCAAGGCCTCCACCCTCACCTTTTACAAATTTGTTTCTTTCATATTTGGTTTTGTGTTGAATATTTTGTACCTCTTTCTAATTCCCTGTTTAATATTTTACATGGCTGCTGGTCAACTTCCTTTTTAATTCCATCAATTTAGGCCAAACCTCGTCTCAGTTTGATTTACATACACACTCTTGCGCTGACATTTCTATCTTAAAAGCTGCTGCCAAGGGTGGACTCTGTATTCCTGCCATACACAACTGGAAAATACATTGCCCTGACCAATCAGCAAATGCCATCCCTCAACCCTTTTTCTTAAAAGCAGTGGACTTCAGGCCATATCTCGTCTGTTTTACTACTAAAGGCAAACTTAATTGTCTGATGTTTCTTAAATGTAAGTGGCATGTATCCTATTCTAAATCACACAGCACTAGGCCTAGTTCAGCAGACACATTAAAGATCATTGCTTGCTAGACCTGTGATTCTGTGTGTCAATTCTTAAAATGCTTCAGGACTGAGATTTTCAGGTTCCTTTACTGAAATATATTTTAAAAAATGAATGTATATGACTTCAATCGCCCACTTGTTTTTGCTATGTAGTTCTCCTTATTAAAATCTGATACAAAGTTTTTGGGGATATCTTCAGACAGCTTAGAGGCATATTATCATTACTACCTGGCTTATCCTCATAACTTTCCACCCCCATTATATAGCAAACCCAATTCTTTTTATCCTTGTTTCCTTAGGAGAATAAATGACAAAAAAAAAAAAAAAAGCAGTTATTATTTTTTGTGCAAAGACTTATTTCCATTCTTGCCAAGTCTGTCTTTATTTCTATTTTTTCAATCTCTAAGAGTATTTTTAGACAAATTCTTTTTTCTGATTTCTTTAGTCTCTCAGCTTGCTCCTGACATTTTTGACTTGGTGTCTTACTAGTATTTTGTGCCTTTGAGTAAAGATCAAACATGGAAAACATTTTAGAAGGCTTTTAAAAGTTATAAACTTTTTTATTTTAATGAAGTTATTAAAATGAAAAATGTCATTATATAATCTACTGCTTAATACATTTTAATACATCCACTCTTCTGCTAGATGAGATATTAATGTTTTTGTTGCAAAAAGGTTAATTCTATACATGCATTATAACAAGTGAATATCACAGTGAACTGTCCTATACTGCTCCACATTGGAAACAGAGAAATAAATCTTCATTCAAAATCCCCTGTGAATATAAAGTTGTTTGGGTTTTTTTAACAAAGAAAGAAAGTCAAACACATTGTGTGTCTCACCAAAGTTATACAACAAACTTGCAGGAAAGCTGACTATGAAGACTCAAACTCTTGAGCTTCTCTTTTATTCATTTCTCTTGCAGCAGTGAAATTTCCACTTAATTTCCCGTACTCATTGGTATTGATAAAATAGTATTATCTGCTACTGAACCTAGTGAAGGTTGTTCTGGCAGATGCATTAGCCAAACAAAAACAATTGCAAAGAAAAGTTTCAGGCACCAAGAACAGGTTTCAGACTGAAATAGTAGATTAAAGAAGTTTCTTCAGGTGTACAGCATTTGTATGCATCAGTAACATCAACATCAACAAAGCAGAACACAAAGAGATACTTGGTTTGATGTAATTAATTTGTGTCAAAGATAAAATCCCAGAAAAAAATCCTGTACTGTTTCTATATGTGATTTTTCTTACTTTCCTTTCTCTCAGAGAAAGAGCAACAAGGAAATCTGCATTTTAAGTGACCAAAAAGAAATCATTTCAGGAAAGCAAGAGATTTACAAAAGCACAGAAAAAATGCTGCTCGAATGAGAAGTACATGTAGACCTCTACTGCGGTAGAAAAAAAAAAAAAAAGAGGATAGCGCTGGGGATAAATATGCTGTAATGCACTGATTTTTATACAGGTTTAAGGTAGGAATTAGATCAGAAGACATAATTCCCAAGGTCCTTTCTGGCCTAATTCTCTGTGAAATGCATTAATTCATCAGCATCCACAGAGCAGACTGGAAATGCTATGCTCTCTTTAGGGTTCTGCTGAGTAACTAGAGTTTCCTCACATCTTTTCTGTGAGTAGCTGTAAGCCCACTAAATCATTGTTTTCTTGAGGTCCACGAATCACCTGGAATGTGGGGTGCGACAGGGACTACAGGAGAATGAAGCCCAGCAGGAGACTCAGACGGAAAGGGTGTCCTCAGGATGGTTATGGGAGTGGATAGCTAGTCCATATTTTGAGAAGAGAGAGCTGTGAGATAACAGCATGAATAACTTCAAAATGAAATTCAGTTGAAAAGCTGGCAAAAGGTAGAAGATAAATAGTGAAACTTCAGGAAGGCGGAATGGTTGTGAAAGATAGCAGCAGACATCTTTGTGATCTTTAGGTGGCCTGGATCATTGAAGATATGTGCTACCGCCTTCTGCCCCACATGCCACATACCCTAAATACTTAAAAATTGTATACAAGAATCAAATCATATTACTGAAATGTTTGCAACTATGCACGCTTCAGAAAAAAAAAGATGCACATATAACACAATTGGCATTGCAATCCACAGCTCTGAAGGATAGTTAGAATGCATATCTTTCTTCTAGCCCCAAATCAAACAAAAGAGTAAGTAGAAATTAATGCAACATAATTTACTTCCTGTGACTTTATGAACTTAGTTTATTAGAAGTTATACAATCCTTGTATAATATAATCACATCTAATTTGTATGTGTCCTTTTTGATTTTAAAAGGACTTTAGTTAGACTTTAAAAAAAAACTCAAATGTATCAAAGTGCCAGGAACTTGGAATGAATTGCAAAAGCAGTGTTGGGCTTGCTGGATTTCTTTAATTTCTTGGTCAGAGTGATTCCTGTAGCAAGAAAGAAGTAAATAATTACCGTGTCCACTGTATCAGATCTTTTTTGGGATAGAGTTAACTTTCCCTGTTGCAGACCATGTAGTGCTGTGCTTTGTATCCATAGCTAGGGTCGAGTTGATAACACATTGATGTGTTGGTGTTGCTGAGCAGTGCCCCATAAGCATGGAGACTGCCTCTCCAGCTTCCCCACTACAGGCTTCTACAGACAGAGGAGTGGGGTCAGGCAAGAGGTTAGTAGCCAGGACCCAAACTGTCCAAAGGGGGAGAAAGGAGGGTGTGATGGTGCTTTCATTATTAAGGCACTTGTCTTTGAAAGCAACTGCTACATGTAACAATAGCCTACTTGCCAGAAATGCCTGGGCATCACCTGCCCCAGACACTTGTGTCTGTCTGACAGGTATAGCAGGTCACTGACATTTCTGTTTGCATTATGGGGGCTTCATTCCCCTCCCTGTCTTCCAGCTCAGGGGGCTGGGTGCCTGGAGAACTGGTCTTGCTATTATAGATTAAAGCAAAGAGGGCATTAAGTACCTCACCCTTCCGTTCATCACTATCTCTTTATACCTTTGACACTGTCTCTGCCTGCATCCTGCATTCTCCTTAGCCCTCCTTTTGTTGTTGATGTACTTACAGAAACATTTTTAATTGTCTTTTATGGCAGTAGCCACATAAAATTCTAGTTGGGCTTTGCCCCTTCTAATTTTTTCCTGCATAACCTCACAATACCCTTCTAGTCCTCCTGAGTTGCTTGCCCATTTTCCAAAATATCATAAACTCTCCTTTTTTCCCTAGAGTTCCAGCAAAAGCTCTCTGTTCAGCCAGGCCAATCTTCTTCCCCACCAGCTTGAGTTTCTGCATACAGGGATGTCCTGCCTTTAAGATTGTTTTCTTGAAAAATATCCAGACTTCTTTGCCCCTCAGGACTTCCTCCCAAAGAACTCTGTCTACCAGTCTCCTAAACAGGCCAGAAGTCCAAAGTGACAGTCCTGCTGACCCTAGTCTATCACGTCGTGATCACTATGCCCAAGACAGGCTCCAACCACCAGTCTTCTCTTCACAAACTATGTCCAATAGGGCACCTTCCTTTTACTCACCAGCTGAGTCAGGAATTTATTTTCCTGGTTGGGTGGTCTATAACATACTCCCACCATATTTGCCTTATTGGCTTTATCCCCTGATTCTTACCCATAAACACTCAGTCTTATCATTACCATCACTCAACCCCAGACAATCACTAACATTCAGCACTACTAAACATACAGGGCTACCCCTCCTCCTCTTCTTCCTTGCCTGTTCCTGGAAGGTTGTTTATAGCTATCCGTTGCAGCGCTCCAGTTGTGAGTCATCCCACCATGTTGTCATGACTGCAGTTATGTCATGGTTTTCCTGTGTGCATTGGTGTAGATGCACTTCAGTTGGTCTATTGACCCCACCACCTCCTTCAGAGGGGGACAAGCCCTAATTCCTATGTGATCATTCTCAAGCACTTCTGTGCTTTCCTACCACACTAACAAGCCTTGCATCTTTACTGCTGCACGGATCTACGTCCCCTACCTTCACTGAGACAGCAGACCAAAGGACCTTGCTAGAACACGCTCTCTCAAACATTGATGTGCTGCCATCAGGCTTATCTGTAGCAAGCCTGATTTTAGTCCCTTCCACCTTCAAATCTAGTTTAAATCTCCCTGATAACTTCCATGCAAATAGTCTTTTTCCCCTTGGAGACAGGTTCACAGTAGAACCCAGTATTTACTAATCAGGCCTCCATCCACATACCTTAAAAAAATATATGGTTTACCCACCAATCACATCACTGGTTTACAGCCTTTAATGATTTGTATCTTATAATCCTTCAATCTATAGATTCATCTCTTGCATATTTGATTATAGCAGTAAAGCACTTTGTTTATAAAAAATTTGTATCTCTTGAGAATCTTATAGTTCTGATTAGTCAGATGAGAAAAAAAAAAAGGAAAAAAGGATGTTAAACACCACACAGTGGCTTCCCACTCTTGTTAGAGAAATAATTACTAGATGTCCTCTAGTAAAAATCCTTTTTAAAGTACCATCTATTAGAACTTCATGACTCTTCAGCTTTATGATGGGTCCTTTTAAAATTCAACCAAAAAGCTTTATAACACTTATGTTAAAACTTATCTGTTTAAAACTACAATTTTCTGATTTGTCATAGGCTATATACTTGTAATTATTATTACTGTAATCCACCATGAATTATTTGAAAAATGTATCCAGTTTCAGATTACATGCAGCAGATGTCTTCACAGGTGCATCACCATTTTTTCTTTAACCAGTACCTAATGTTTTCTTGTGTCCTTTGGATGATGGATTTCTAACTGTGTGTTTATAATGTCATGATAGCTTAAGAATCAAGCTTGTCCTCCAGCTAAGACTTCTTGGTATTTGTGCCAATTCTTGCTTTCTGTGCCAATTCTCATTCGGGTGGCAGGATAGAGGTGGACAACTCTTTTTATAGAAAGAAAATTATGCTGGGAAATTAAGGCAAAGAGTTCAAACTTGAGCTTTACCAATAAGCTGAATATAAGTGGTCCGAGCCACTGAAGCCCAGAAAATAAGACTTTTGCCACTGCATGCATAAGGCCCCCAGGTGTACACAGGGGGATAGTGCAAGGGCTCCACCTTGTCATGGTCTGGGCTGGATGTTGCTGGTTTAGCCCCTGTGCTGGTGCCAGTGACTACTGCCTCTACTTCTCTAGCTTGAGCTCTGGGAGTGGCCCCATTGGGGACACCCCTCAGTCTGTCACTGCCTGACAAACCAGAGCCCTTGGGGCAAGGTGGGGCAGGTGGCACTGGGGGAGAGTGTCAGGCTGTGGCTGCCAATGTGGGAGCGAACTGTGACAAGGAAACATACAAAACCAAACTCAAACAAACCGCAAACCTGAACTGGAAGAAATCACCATCCCCATATTTGTCCTGGCAAAGAGCAGGATGAAGCCCCTATCAGGCAAATCCTCTTCCCAGCAAAGCCATCAGGGTGCTGACAGCTTATTGCAGCCTGCCCTCATTCTTCCTCCTCCTAGACGGCTAATGTTAGAATGCCAGGGATAGGGAAGGGAGTGCACAGCATCAGGAGCAAGTGGCTTTGATTTTTTTTTTCCCTTTTCCCATAGCACAACCTGTTAGTTGTATTACTGAGGTTTCTTTGAGTTAATTTGGATTATTAGTATTAGTGTAACTGAACTAACACTTTGGGCTATTAGACGGTTTAAACATTAATTGAGCTAATAATAAACTCGTAGCTCTATGTATGTGGTTTGTGCCATTTTGTTTATAACAAACCCATGACCACAACATCATTTAGTTCTGAGAAAGTGAGCCTGATCTTGACCACAGATGCTAAAGAAGTCTAAACTTAATCTGGGTAAATGTTGGTGAACATAAGGATAGGATGGCAGGACTGGATTGTTTCTACTCAATTGTATGTCATTCTGTTTGAAGGGGTCTACAATTTAATTTTCAGGCAGTATCAGAAGCTTAGCTGACCAAATAACTTGCTTAGGATTTCTGTCCTGTTTTTTATCTTTGGTGTTGCAAAGCTGTTGGTTTTTTTCACTTGCTCATGTGCATTCATGTCTTATATTATGCATGTAAGTCTCAGACTGTAGCTATTTTTATCTATTATTTATCTTTTCCTCTCTTTGTTGTATTACTCTATCCTATGCCTTTAAAGTTAAAAGTGCATGTTTTTTACAGCAAACATAAAAGCATATATTTCACACTTCAGTGAACTGAACAATAGTTAATAGCATCTTGATTTAGTCTTATTTGAATAAGCTTAATTGTATTCTTCTTTTATTTAAGCAAGTTGCAGTATTAAGGAAACTCATTAAGGTTGTACTTGTTCTTCCTCAGGGAAGGCTCAGCCATATTTCTCCAATTACAGTAATCAGCATGACAGAAATACTAAAGATCTACTTCACATAGTGTTATTGTCTTCCCATAAAATGGGTCACAGAAACTAAAATATGTAGGAAAGTTATTCTTTGGATAGCTTTTAGTTGCAGCAGCACTGGCTTTTATTTTTAATTGGAGAATGTGATGCTTGAAAGCTGTCAATGTGGCACCTCCTACAGTCTGAAGTTTTCTCTTTATGAATCCCAAATGTATAATGTTCAGAGTAGATACTCACAATTTCGTAGTGTGTCAATCTCAGCCATAGAGAAACCACCTTTGGATTCCAGAACTCTGTGTCAAATCTATATGTCTTACAAAGGCAAAAGCTGGAAAATTCTACAGAAGAGCTAATTTATTCCAAAGTGTAATTATTAAATCCTTAAAAGAGAATATGGTTTTTCATCATTCCAAAGGAGTTTGATATTTAGGTACTTCTGTTGTCAGTATGACAAAATCTAAGACACTTGCTGAATCTAAACTGCTGAATTTTCCCTCATCTAAGTGCAGAACTGTAATGTTCTCTGACGATGATAATTTAAGATTTCGTGAATCCTAGTATTTCCCAACGTTATAGTATTTTGTAACTTAAGGTCAGCTCTAAATACCCAGATACCTGTGTTATCCAAGTGATACTGTTTACATAAATTGCTTACCCTGTTGCACAAAGAGAAGCTTTTTCCTCTGCTTTATGCTCTTGAAGCAGACACCCACTGTCGAATAAACAACAGCAGAAACTAAAATAATTTCTGTTCATAATCTGTTTTGAGATCCTCAGTTGAAAAGTTTAGCACAAGTGAAAGTTTATGCTTCCTTCAAGGGAGCAATATGACTCATTCTGGTTTTGTCAGAATTATAGACATCTCTGCACTTTTTCAGGTGAGCTCCTACTCTTCACAAATTATGAGAGGCATCTGTATTAATATTTTTTCAGGCTTAATTTTGTCAGACTCTTTTTTTTTTTCCTTTGTCTGGCAAAGTGCAGAGGAATAGGAAAAAGGCCTAGTAAAAAACAGGCCTTGTAAAAAATATTTATTTTTAAGATCAAATTTTTTCAATTAAAGTTTTCAGTGAGGCATCTTAAAAGAGCCAAGAGCTGAACTCCTAAACACTCACACTGACACAGAGCATCTTTTTTTTTAATTACTTTCTAACTTGAACTAATAAACATATTCATATTGATTATATAAGAACAGTAAAATTCGTAAAGAAGAGACTATACTGGTTGTTGCTTTTGTCACAAGTCTCCTTATCTTTTTTTTTAGGATTCTTTTCACTGGACATCTCTGAACAAGATATAAAAGGTCAGTGGCAGTGGTAGGGAAATCTGTGGGAAAACACTGTCATGAGTATAAAACCTAGCCTAGTAGGGTTGTTCTAGAATGAATATACACCTGGTTAAGGAAGCTGGCTATATGCAGCATTATTAGTTGATTCAGTGATGAAAATATATATAAGTGATTTTAATTTCAAAGTAGAAAAAAAAAAGAAAACAAAATCCTGGTCTATGAGACTACATATAAATCAAAATGTTATTAGAAGAACTGTTAAATTTTCAAAAGGTCATGATATCTTTTATAATAGCCTGAAGGTTTTAGATAAATATAGACACATTTCCATAATAAGCTATTTCGTATTTGTATTTTGCTTTTCTTTCGAAGCATAAGTAACCTGAGTTTATATTGCCATCTTTTTTTTTAAATAAATAAGTAAATAAAATGAAATTATATTCTTCCAGAAGTTGCTGGAAAAAAATATAATGCTCTTTATCTGCCCTGATTTTTGTTTCTATTTATTCAGTATTATAGTCACCTGACTTATAATGATCAATTTGAGATCAATACATATATATATTGCTGATGTGTCTCAATTTTTTAAGGAATGTTATTGAGAAGAAAGTTAAAGAGAAGACTGAAGTAAAGTAAAAATACTCTTCAAAATATATTTATTCCTTTGAATTGGTAATGAAGGCTTTATCTTGTTTTTTTATGTAATTTTGATGTCATTGTTTGACAATCTTTTTGTGATGATTGTGTCCACCTCTATTCACTTACATATTCCAAAGGCATTTATTACAGTCTCAGTTTCACCAACATTTTTATTGAAGATCACTTTGGGCTTCATTCAAGATATAAGGTAGACTCCTCATGAAACCACCTACTCTGTTTCTCATCTTCCTTATCTATCAGTTGGATCAGGGATCGTCTTTTGCTTAGTCTTATGGCCTGACCACATCATGGCTTTGTCACCGTATTCACTGTCTTTGTACATAAAGTAGCATACCTGAAAAATGCCTACTAAGTTCCATTTATAAATCCATTCGTCAGAAAATGCTGAGCACTGAACAGGAGGAAGAAAGTTATAATATTTTTGTCTCGTGAGAAAGAGTGGGTTAAAACTCCAGAGATAACTGCCAATATACTGAGCTTCAGCGGTGTTTCTATTAACACACAATCTGCCGATTATATTCCATGCGTTAGGAAAATCATTGTGTGGTTCTCCAAAGGAAGTATAGCATGCTCAACAGCTCTAATTAATAAGTACAATACACATACACCATAAAAGGTGGACTGGATTACCAACTAGGGTTGATAGCTAAATACCTTATCTGCATTTCTTTTTCAGTGGAATGCAACATGAGACATGGTTTTGTGGTCTTTTTACCACTGCATTCATTAAATTCCCTTTTAACTTTTTTATTAAAAGAATATTAATGAACAGCATCTTCATTCATCTGCTTTCATTTTTAGCTTTTTACTGTCTTACAGGAACTCTAATAAATATTTGAGCAAATTCTGATGAATATGCTTTTGTATTTTCTTTTCAAATATTGCCACTCTTCCTTCCCTGTTGGCAGATGAAATCTATTTGATTAGTAAAGTAAATATTTAATACTTTTTTTTCTGACAACAACTGGGGCCAGATTATACTAATGCACAACTCATTAGTAAAAGAGTTTGATTGTAGTTCATATTTTTGCCTCCATTCTGGGACTCCTAGACTTTCTACACTGAAGCCATTCAGGTCAGGGCACAGAGAAACTGGCTATGCTATCTGGGCATCTAACGTGTATACTTCATTTGTGTGCATGACGGTCAGGTCAAGCAAATAGGAGGGTTAATTTTTCTGTCTATTAAACTCCTCTTCACCACAAGGAATATAATCACATAAAATAGATTGTTATGCTTAACTATAGCTGTCCTGAAGGCAACACGGGACTTTAAACAGCTCAAGGGAAGGGCTTTTAATTTCAGTTACTTTGGCAGGATAGCCATTACCTCCTTACTTATTTGTGAGAAAGGGCTCACCTGGTTTGATGCATGTAATAGTAACATTCTCTGCTAGAAATGAACTATGAAAGTTTAAGACTTCTGCTTGCTTCTAACAGACTAGGATGCTAAGACCATTAGTTTTGGCAAATCTCATTCTCTGACATTGTCTTTTTCTCATTTCATTTGAGTATAGAACCTAAGTACTTAGAACAACAAAGAGAAAAATAAAGTTAAATGTTAAAACACTGTTAAAAGTCTAGAAGTTCAAGAATGATTATTAAATTGAAAGAGGCTGGTCCTTAAAGTACCCCGTCGGGCAAAAATTGGTGATTCTGTGTATTTCTCAACATTTCTTATACTTTATAGAGGACTCAGAACGTTTTCCTTTATTGTCATCTCTCTCTCTATTTCTGCAAATGATCAGAAGTATTTTAAAAGGTCTTTGTAGGATATTGAACAAAACAAACTACACACTGTTCATAGTGAATAAAATAATTTGGCTCATTGTCTTTCAGCATTGAATATGTTTTTCAGTCATTAAATGTTCTTGCATTCCTTACTGAACTATGAACACCAGCACAGAACACAGTGCTTTGATAATGGTTACTGTATTACCAAAACCAAAGCTAATATAACATGGGCAGTGTTGGTAACGTTTTACAGTTTGTACATCCAAGGATCACATTATCTTTTTTGGGCCAAACTTTACTGTAGAAATTGATTCACATTTATCACATTATTCAGAAAAAGTGACAATTTTTTTCACAACCAAGGTCACAGTTCTGCACTTTCTACTTTTGTTCTATAATATACTTCCTGGTTAATTAACTCTTTATCTTGTATTTTGGGTCATTAATAGAACTATTTAAGAGTCCTGGGTCAAATATCAAAGACTACACAAGTAATATTTTAATTTTTAATATTTTTGTTTGCTGGGACTTTTGAAGCCTAGGACACATGGGGTTTTAGTCCACTCCTGTGAATTTGGCTGATTTCATATCTTCACATTTAAAAAGCTATATTTCCTATTCAAATATCTTGCAAAAATAGGTATAGTCTATGTTATCAATCATACATCATTAAGTCTACATAATGCTTTTTTACACTAACTAATAATGAATAAATACTTGTGTGGTAGTCAATATGTACTCGCGGCAATGGTTATTGCTTCACTCTGCACAAAATACACAGGAAAAATCCAGGGATGCAGAGGAGATACCACCTGATTAGTGTACCTTTTGCATGAAGGGGAAAAGTACAAATCTTAAAATGTCCTAGAAAGTTATGTTTACTGTAAGGTATGACAGAGAAACAATATTGTACAGTGCTCTCAAATATTTTTAAAATAATAGCCTTTAATATCAAACCCATGGAAAAATAGGAAGAAAGGTTTATTTTAATATTTTTACATATATAATTGTTAATGTAGTTCCTTGAAGGTCTAACAAACAAACAACAAACAAACAAAAAACCCCACAGTGTTCACTCACTTTCCCTTTTAAATATTGTGCTTCCTCATTTTTGAGCTATGGATGATTTTTTTGGCTTCAAATCAACCCAAATAAGAAAATGATAATTTGGTCATGTTCTGTATTTTATGTTCCAGTGACCATTAGGGAAAGGTGGATCTTAATGATCTGTAAACTTCCATGCTGATCATCAAAATGAATTTGTTGACATTTATGTCTTTAACAATACACATGTATTTGTTGTCAAGTATTATTTGGCTGTACAAATATTTATCTGCCATAACATTGACCATATTAGCATATTCTGACAAATAATCAATATTTTTTCTGAAACTCTAGAGTCCTGACAGCTAATCCTAAATAGCATAATTGGATGGAGAACGATGAAAAACATTTATATGATATTTGACTATTTCCAAAGTTCTGCATATATTCTACAGGGTTTTCAAGATTGACAATTTCAGATTAACTCTTAGGATTCCAGAATTTCTATGGAACAAAAATTTGTTCGAATGGATAGGGTACTTAATGATAATGTAAACTTATAAAACCGAGATTCTGCACAGGAAATTCAATAAAAGGAGTTCTTATTTTAAGAACACTTTGATGACTGGGATGTTAAAGAGAATATTGCTTTTTATCAACTTAGAACTGTTTGTCAGTATTTATCATTTTTAACAAGTATTTTCAGTCCAGAAGGAAATCTGAAAAGAATGATTATGGTATGAGAAAAACAAGGAAACAGAAAAGGGACATTAAAACAAGGGACAGAAAGGGAAGAGATGGGTAATTTAAATGAAAAAAGATAAAATATAGTAATATTTAGCTAAATGGATAAGGAAGTCACTTATAATGATGGAGAACAAGATATTTCTCTCTAATTTTTAAGGAGAAACTCCATCCAGATAAACTTGTTCACAAATTAACCAGATTTCTTAGATTTTTGGATTTGTTTCATGAGAGACCTTTCTCATATTTATTAAAATAAATGAACCGTTTTTATTTGTGATGACAAATTTCTCTTGGAAACAATATTTGAATAGTTCTGAAATACTGTGGACTCTGTTTCTACATTAGCAGGAAGTAAAATCTTACTGTTGAGCTACGGCATTTTGAAACACTATCTGAGGAAAAGATTTGAAATTCACATTTCAGGACATTTCTTGCTGAAAACATACATAGTAAACTATTACAGATTAAATCAGAACAAGTGATAAGTTCCTTTTTTTTTTTTTTTGGTTTTGTTTTTTTGTTTGTTTGGTTTGTTTTGTTTGTTTTGTTTGTTTGTTAGTGGTTTTGGTTGGTTGGTTTTTTGTGGTTTTGTTTGTTTTTTAGCTCCCATAAATGTTTAATTAAAAAATCCCTCTAAGTCTCAACCTAGAAAATAACTTAACCCAGAATAAGTCTTGCTTATTGTGCATATGTATGATATTGCTGGGCCTAAAGGCTGTTCTCTAAATTATTTCCAAATATCTTGTAAGAGTAAATGTCAGAGGTTACAAACGGAATTACAAACATGTATGCATATGTGTATATTCATAACTATTTGTAAGATTTAACAGTGGCACAGCAACGCCAGAATTTATATAAACTTAATCTTAATTTCACTGCTTCAGTACTGAACCTAATCCAGTTTTAACTAACTTAAGTATTTAAATCCAGTATTTCATTGTTTTAATCAAGAGAAACCCAAACCAGTATCAAGACTGCTGTCAGGAATTTATTTTTTTTCAATCCTTTCTTGAAGAATCCTGCTGTATGTATTGTAGTTGAAGATTTTCACCAAGAGGAAGCAAATTAAAATTTTTCAGCTATTGATTAAAATTTTAAACTAGTTCATCCTGTGAGATAAACTGTCACATAAACAAAAAAAAAATTACCAAAATGTTCAGGAGTACCCAGTAGTTCTTATTCTTGATGTAAAAAATCCTATTATTTTCCTTCCTGTTATAGCCATACTTTGGTCCCTTTGGCCACGCAACAGGCTAGGGGCAAAGGGGCTGGAAAGCTGTGCAGCAGAAAAGGACCCGGGGGTGCTGGTCAGCAGTGACTGAACATGAGCCAGCAGTGTGTGCAGGCCAACACCATCCTGGGCTGTATCAGAAATAGTGTGGTCTGCAGGACTAGAAGTGATTGTCCCTCTGTAATTGACACTGGTGAGGCTCCACCTCAAATCCTGTGTCCAGTTCTGGGTCCCTCACTACAAGAAAGACATTGAGGTGCTGGAGCATGTCCAGAGAACAGCAATCATAGAATCATAGAATCAGATGTGTTGGAAAGGATCTCTGAGATCATCAAGTCCAACCCTTGATCCACTACCACCATGGTTACTAGACCATGGCACTGAGTGCCACATTCAGTCTCTTCTTAAATACCTCCGGTGACAGAGGATCCACCACCTCCCTGGGCAGCCCATTCCAATGCCTGATTACTCTCTCTGTAAAGAACTTCTTCCTAGTATCCAACTTAAACCTCTCCTAGCAGAGCTAAAGATCATGTCCTCTTGTCTTACTGATAGCTGCCTGGGTAAGAGACAGACCCCCATTTGGCTACAATCTCATTTCAGGGAGTGGTAGAGAGTGATGAGGTCTCCCCTGAGCCTTCTCTTCTCCAGGTTAAACACCCCAGCCCCCTCAGCCTCTCCTCACAGGACTTGTGCTCGAGTCCCTTCACCAGCCTAGTTGCTCTTCTCTGGACCTGCTCCAGCACCTCAATGTCCTTCCTGAACTGAGGGGCCCAGAACTGGACACAGCACTCCAGGTGTGGCCTCACCAGTGCTGAGTACAGGAGAAGGATCACTTCCCTGCTCCTGCTGGCCACAGCATTCCTCATACAAGTCAGGATACTATTGGCCTTCTTGGCCACCTGGGCACACTGCTGGCTCATGTTCAGCCTCCTGTTGATCCAAACTCCCAGATCTTTTTCTGCCAGGCTGCTCTCCAGCCACTCTGTGCCCAGCCTGTAGCGCTGCAGGGGGTTGTTGTGGCCAAAGTGCCGGACCCATCACTTGGCCTTGTTGAACCTCATCCCATTGGATTCAGCCCAACTCTCCAGTCTATCCAGGTCCCTCTGCAGAGCCCTCCTGCCTTCCAGCTGATCGACACTCCCCCCCAGCTTGGTGTCATCTGAAAATTTACTAATGGTGGACTCAATTCCCTCATCTAAATCATCAATAAAGATGTTAAACAGAACTGGGCCCAACACTGATCTCTGGGAGACACCACTGGTGACCGGCTGCCAGCTGGATGCAGCCCCGTTCACCAGCACTCTCTGGGCCTTGTCCTCCAGCCAGTTCTTAACCCAACAGAGAGTGCCCCTGTCCAAGCCATGGGCTGCCAGCTTTTCCAGAAGTATGCTGTTGGAGACAGTGTCAAAGGCTTTGCTGAAGTCCAGCAATGAAGCTGATGAAAGGTCTAGAGAGTAAATCACGTGAGGAGTGGCTGCAGGAGCTGGGGTTGTTTAGCCTGGAGAAAAGGAGGCTGAGGGGAGACCTTATAACTTTCTACAAGGAGAAAGTGATATCTGAAAGGAGGTTGTAGCCAGGTGGGGGTCAGTCTTTTCTCCCAGGGAACTAGGGACAAGACAAGAGGACACAGCCTCAAGCTGCAGCAAGGGAGGTTCAGGTTGGACATCAGAAAGAATTTCTTCATAGGAAGAGTGGTTAAGTCACCATCTCTGGAGGTGTTTAAGAAATGACTGGACATGGCACTTAGTGCTATATAGTTGACAAGGTAGTGATCAGTCAAAGGTTGAACTCTATGATCACAAAGGTATTTTTCAACCTAAACGATTCTACTATTCTATAACACAGTGTCTTAGCAGAGGTGCATACGAATCAAATCTTCAGACGCTGACATCTTCCATTTTGAAACTTGTTGTCACAAACTGTCATTAACTCCAAATTTTGCACGTGACTTCTATACTTTCTGTAAGCTCAGAGGAAGAAAAAAAGACCTAAACAAAACCCTGTGAAGCTACAGCAGTCCCTTGGTGTGGCCCAATTTGAAGCTGTAACTCACCCTCGAGTTTCATATGCACTTTACTTACTGTGACTGACACAATAAGTTCAAGGGCAGGAATTTTAGACATACATTTACTAAAACTCATAATTCTGTATAATATTGTAGTATTTTATATGTCATACAGAACTCCAGTAAATACAGTGAGATCACATATCCTCCAAGCCAGGGCAGTATTTTATATTCTTTGACTATTTTATTACATGTTAAAATGTAACTATTTATAATAGATTTCTTTTTAATTCAGCTTTAAATATTTTAAATCCATCTTTAAATATCATTAAATAGGTTAAATGTATCCTAGGAGTGTTTCTTAGCAGTGCATAAGTCTGTCTTTCCTAAGGTACTTAGTGTTTCCCATATAAGCAAATGGAAAGATGGTAAATAATGTTGCATCTTGGTACAATGTGTTAGTACCACCATTCTAGTGAAAGCGTGAGAAAATTGAGTTTATGTATGCTCAGACACATAAATAAATTTCTCCAGTGATCTGGCCCAAAGAAAATGAAAATCTGAATGAGCTATTTACAGTCTGTACAAGATAAAGATGACCAAAGTCTATCAATAATCTGTAAATTATAATATGAAATATTGAGTAGGTATCGAATGTAGTCTTCAAAATTTAATTCAAATTCTCTAAACAAATCAGGTTTCTTTACTGTGATCACAGGCATAATTCATCACCATCAAGCAGTTATTTGAAAGAAACTTTGCATTCACAATCTTCTAAAAATTCATTCAAAGTAGCACTGAATGTGTACCTTTTTGCAGTTACAGGTAATATAACTGATAAACAGTTTTACTGAATAACTCTTCTTGCCTTTGGCTAACAAGGAGAGCCTATTTGGGAGTTATAGCTGTTAGTCTGACTAATCATGTTTTTAAACTCCCAAGACCAAATTAAAATCCTCTATTCCTACTTTGATGCAAAGCAGGTTCATTTACCAGACTGTGTGAATATACCATTCTTATCACTCAGGACATGTTGTTTATGTAAGCTTAGCCCTGAATACATGGAGTAATTTATCTTCCTGAAGTCTTTGAAAGCAGTTGAAAACTAAACTTCAGTTTAATTTTCTACATGTGTCCTCTGATAATTCATACACTGGGTGGCAGGTCTTACTGTCAGAGAAAGCTGTTATGATAATCTTGCATGACCTCCTGACTCATTTTAAACAGCTGTTTAAAATTTCCCAATTTCCAGTCCAGAATTGTTTTTTTAAACAGAAGCATACAGCTTTTTGGCAATAGTTTGTCTTTTTATGCTAAGAAAAACCTGCTCAGTAGCAAAAGATGATATTATAAGATTGCAATTGCCTCCATCTCTTGGAAAAACTAATAGTAAAAATCTTAAATTTTTATTTTTATTGCTCACAGGTCTCTTTCCAATTTGTTAACTTCCATTACAAGATAAGGGTACTAGAACAAAACATAATATTCTAACAATAAACTCCCTATGTCATACAGACAATTAATACCAGTGTCTTATTTCTACTTAATATTAATTGTTGTTAATAAATAATTATTTACGCATCCAAGTACGCCATTCAAAGTGGAAATAAGTATAACTACGTCTTATAAAACTTTGTGCGGCTGTAAAATAATCTTATCTAGTTTCTTGACAAAAGGAGCTGGTTTATATTGAATTGAAAATTTTGTGGAGTCTGTGATACACTGAGTTGATTATTATTGCTGATTTTTGTTATACATTATGTTTTATTCTGCTTTGTCTTTGAGTGTGAGCAATTATTTTATGTATTAGAAAGCTGTTCTTATGTTAGATACTTTAGTTCACTTTAAGTACTTGAAGTATATGACCAATGTACAAATAACTATTTTGGGTTAGAAACTGTAAAGCTGCATCAAACTTCAAGCTTCAGCATCTGAAGCTGCAAAACTAAAAATAACCCTACTCTTCCTGCCTTTCAGAAAAATAAACTTTGTTTTTAAAATGCAGGAATTTGCATTGCACACTAAATATTGGAGTTTTACTGGCTATCTGTAAATCTCTTATTTCATTCTACTTCAAAACTTTGTGTTGAACAGATGCAGCTAGAAAGTAAGTATATAACAAGAATGAATACTTTTGTAGCTGACATCATGTTATTTTAATAAGGCAATTCTATTGGAACTAGCAAGGGATTTACTCTTGGTAGTTTTTACTTATAGATAAGTTGAGCTCAATGAATGTGACATAAATCACTGTGGTTAAAAAGCATATTTCGATTTTGTTTTCATTACATTTTATTTGGGAACATGGACAGAACACAGCTGCATTTATTTTAGTTACAGTGCACAGTAAACAATAACATTATATCTCAGCAGAGGAGTTGAAATATATTTTTCATGGATACATAATTATTGATAAATTCTATTACTAATTTCTGTGAGGATTTGTTCGTATAATTTAAAATTAATCTTACTACAGTATACTGTCTTAATTTTATTTCTGGGCTGAGATCATTCTACCAGAGTTTAAATACCTAGATGCAAATACCTCAGTTTTTCTTCAGGAAACTCCCCTGACCAATCTTCTTAGCCTACAGGTATCTGATATTTTCAAAATCAACTTGCACCTTGATACTCTGTTTACTGCAACCAGGTAGTAAGAGGAAGACTTCTGCATATTTTGGGTCATAAACTGAATCCTAATGATTTCTGATTGCAGTTTCCCATGTCTTATTTTATGATTAGATGAGAGAATTCTTCCACAAGAAGACTTCACCTGGACTTCAGGACCATAACTCTAGTTAAATCTGTAGTGTTCTGCATCGTTCTTAAGAAAAAACACAATGATTCTTTGTTTCATTATGAGGAACAGTTCCATAAACCCAAAATATTCTTCTTAAGTCTACACACCATGAGCTTATTCAGTGTCAAATCTGTATTTGATTCTCTCACCACTCTGTTTCTCTTCTACTTTTTTCTTTTTTTTTTTTTTTTTTTTTTTTTTTTTTTTTTTAACTTTCTCATTTTCATTTCCCAAACACATAATCAAAACAGTGAAATGTTCCTGTCTTATTATGTTTTACAAGTGCATTTCTTGGTAGCGATACATATTTATATCTCACACCTTTTTTTGGGCTATTGCCAGTGATGCACTACTTATGATGAATCTGGTCACTAGTCTCCTCCACAGAATTCTGAGCACGCACTCATTTGACTTTTTCCTAAATGTCTATGCTTAAAAAACTTACATGAGGACACAAAAGAATGAAAGTAGTGATGTTTAGAGAATGATATGTTTGCCTGTAGGAAGTCCATTTTCAAGGTCACTTTAAATGTGAACATGCTAGTAATGTTAATATTTGGATATATTTGGGGAAAAAAATCCTGAGGATTTACCTAACTATAATAAGAATTTTGAAGAGCTTTTCTTAGTCACCAATTAAAATTTTTTTTTTTTAATAATATCAAATGGATAACTTACGTCTAGGCACTGAAAGAAAGCAGGGCATTTTACCCACCCAGTTTGTTCAAAATGCTGGGCTAGATTCTCAAGTTTTCTGTTAGAAATCTGAGTGGAACTGTCCTTACACACAATAATACTCACAGTGTTCCATATTTTATTTATCTTCTGTGAATCTGAGTGGATTTTCTATATTAAAACATGCCAAAGACATGGCTATGTTACCTACATAGCCTTTTGAACTTGGTACAGTTTTCAAGGGGACTAAAGAGGAAGAGTTCTCTTATATGAAACTGTGCAAGGGTTACTTTACTAATGATATTGCCACTGATAGTTCTTCATTTCAAATAAAGTATAACCATTCAATTCTCTGAGTTTTGAAGCAGTAAGGGGATGTTTGCACATCCTAATGCCCATTTCCCCCGACCAAAACCGGAAAAGAAAATTCACACGTTGGGACAATACTTGGCCCTAAAGAACAAACCTGAATATAAATCAGTTAAATACCACACTGATTAGATTCTAGCTAATGGCAGGGAGGAATGGTGTTTTCTCTCCTTGTTCTAATCCAAAGGCAGAAAAGCTTTAAAGCTGTAGTTTTCAGTGGTTGTCAATTCCTGCATCTATATTTCATTCTCTTGATATTCCAAGAGATGCATAGAGTAAGTTTTTCCCTTTTGTTAAAGAACACAAGTACAGTACAGTTGTTATTAATACATCAGTACATAATTTCAGTGAGAAGAGAGTAGCTTTTATTTATGATTTCCCTGAGACTTTTCAGTAGATTGTTCTGACCTGCATATTAACTAAGTAAAGATATATCTATTGGGCAGATGTAGAGTTTTCATTTTATTTGAAAAGTAATTGAGATCCATTGCTTTTTAAACAGTTTACTGGTTTTGGCTCTGCTAGCTATTTTTCTTCATAGTAGCTTTTGCAATGCTATATTTTGGATTTGTGGTGAAAACAGTGTATACAGAGTAAGGATTTTTAAGGATTTGCTGAGCAGTGCTTGCAAAACATCAAGGCCTTTTCTGTTTCTCATGCTGCCCTGCCAGCAGGTAGGATGGGGGTGGGCAAGAATTTCGGAGGGGACACAGCTGGGAAAGCTGACCTCAGCTGACTGAAAGGGTATCCCATACTCTGATATCCACCTCAGTAATAAAAGCTATGGATAGGAATGAGGAAGGGGCTTGTTCAGTATTATGGTGTTTGTTTTCCCAAGGAACTACTGCACCTAATACAGCCTTGATTTCCTGAGGATGGCTGAACACCTGCTCACCCATGAGAAGTGGTGAATTAATTCCTTGTTTTGATTTGCTTGCATGCACAGCTTTTGCTTTACCTATTAAACTGTCTTAATGCCACCCCAAAAATTTTCTCTCTTTTACACTTCAGAGTCTTTCCCCCATCCCACTGCTGGGAAGCAAACCACTGACTATGTGAGGCTTAGCTGCCATCTGGGGTAAAACCAAAACAAACAGAAATGAAGATCAGTGAGGCTGGTTTCAGTAAATTGTTGTTTTTTTCCCTCCCCATTCTTCACTGATGATATTGATGCCTCCTGCTTGCCACTATCACCCTGCTGCTGACAATAGTTAGCCAAGTGTTGTAGTTTTACATAAGAGGTATTCAGTGAATGGCAAAAGACTTCTTCCTTTCATAAAGAAATGTCTGTGCCTGGAGCTTTAAGATATGGAATCTTGCAGGCATAATTTCTAACTAGAACTTGTACTATAGTTATATGGGCAGGAGCAGGGCAGCCAGGGTCACTTCTGCTTTCCCAGAGATGGGGATAAGGTAAGGCTGGGCCAGGAAATGGGACCCTAAATGTGCCCAGCTGAGCAGGGCCTGTGGCCAAGCAGGGCAGGGCTGTGGGGGACTGGAGATCAGCTCTGCTGTGGTGTCAGTGGGGCAGTGACTGATGGCTTGGGGTGGCTGACATGGGATTCTGGGCTGTAGGCAGGGGGAGGGAGCCTCAGGGAAGAAAGTGAGCAGAAGCATTCAGTCCTAGCAGTGCCCTCAGGGCCCTGGCAGTCATCCTATATATTAGAGATGTAGCTTGTTAGTAAGTGCCTTCATAATTGTAAATTTTTCAATAGCTCCTGAAAAATTGTATTTCATTTTGGTATTCTATTTTATACCCTGCAAATCTTCTGTAATCTCACTTAAAATCATTAGTACTTTACATCTGACCTGGTGATAATATTGCTTTGAGTGTATAGAGGTAAAAGCACAGTTATGCCTCTCCAAACACACAGGACAAATCTCAAAATCCAATTTTTAAGTGGGAAAACATCAATTACCTAAAAAAAAGTCAATTATTGTTAGAAGCAGCAGTACTCTAGGGAGAAATCTTCTTTAGCACAGTTAAATGTAATTGTAATAAAAATTATAGGTGATTATAGAAAATATTTATTTTAAAGCTAAAAAAGTGGGATACTAAACAAGAAATAGAATACATTATCGTTAAGAGTATGGTTTGATTCATCTGGTAATTTGGTTACAATCTAAGAAAATTATTTTAATGCGGCCACATGCAAAGCTGTCTATATAAGAACTTTTAGGGGAAGTCTGCCTTGAAAAACAGTAGCTCAGAGGTTTAATACTCTTTGGAGATATCTTCCTTATACTGAGTAAAGTGCTGTGGTACCAAACACTAATTAAATACTTATAAAAAGAGAAACAATAAGTGGGCAGAGAAATGGGCCTTGCTTTTCCTTCTGCAATACTTGAATCGACAGCCTACAGGGGTCTGCCCCTGCTTCTTGTGCCAGCTCGTTGAAATGAATGGGAAACTCCTGGAAAACCTCTAAATAGAAACAGTATAGAAACCTCTAAATACATTGCAGTATGCACAATGGGATTATGTATTATGTGATAATTTAGGAGTGTGACCTATTTGCCCTACTTAATAGGCCTTAGAAAATTCCTCTGGTCATTTTGTATCTGTTCACAAACCTCCAAAAAGATCTGAAAAGCTTGAATTTAAAGTCAAAGAAATTTAAGTTTACAATAGATTTCCTAAAAAAGGATGATTCATCATCAGATAAGGTTAAATGAGAAGACAATAAACTTATGTTAGCTGCACTTTGGAGTTCACAGACATCTGACAGATCTTGCACTAAGTCAAGTTAGTTTTGTCAGGACTGCCATGAGAGTTACTAGCCTTCTCTTCTCCAGTCTGAATAACCCCAACTCTCTTAGGCTTTCCTTGTAGGAGAGGTGCTCCAGCCCTCTGATCATTTTTGTTGCTCTTCTCTAGACTTGCTCCAACTGGTCTATGTCTTTCTTGCACTGAGCCCACCAGAGCTGGACACAGTACTCAAGGTGGAGTCTCACCAGAGTAGAGTAGAGGGAAAGAATCACTCTCTTCAACCTGCTGGCCACGCTTCATTTGATCTAACCCAGGTCGTGGTTGGCTTTCTAAGCTGCAAATGTGCTGAATCATATTTTGTTTCCTGTCAAGCAGCATCCCCAAGTCCTTCTCAGAGCTG
The DNA here is from genome assembly GCF_003031625.1 of Empidonax traillii. Classification (NCBI taxonomy): domain Eukaryota; kingdom Metazoa; phylum Chordata; class Aves; order Passeriformes; family Tyrannidae; genus Empidonax; species Empidonax traillii. The sequence goes on from NW_020955836.1 coordinate 243,663, forward strand.
CCCTCAATCCATTCTCTCCCCAACCTTTTGTGCTTGGGATTGCACAGACTTACATGTACGACCTTACACTTGGCCCTGTTGAACTTCATGAGTTTTGCACAGACCCTTCTCTCAATGCTGTCAAGGTCCCTTCCCTCCAAAGTGTCAACCATACAACTCAGCTTGGTGTCTTCTGCAAATTTGCTGAGAGTGCCCTCAATCCTGCTGTCTGTGTCTTTAATGAAAATATTAACATGATGTAGGACCTAAAAGAAACCTTTTTTTTCTGAAGTGGCAGAAAGCACTCTATTAGCAATACTCCTCTTTCTGGAGGAGTATGAAGCTCTAATCACTGTGATTCTGTGATTCTAGCTTAGGTTTTTGAATTTTGCCTATTATTGTATTAATTTGCACAGATAATGGCACTAGCAAATTTACACAATCATGTTTTGTGGGTATACAAGATAAAGTAAAATACTACCAGCATGTGTGAACAGAATGTTTATGTCTATACAGACAGGTGATGTATGAGCCTGAGGTGAGACTGATTATCATGCTAGTGTAGGCACCTCTGAACAACTTTTGAACTTTCTAAGCAAGAACAGTAGGGTGAGATTATAGGACATAATAAATTCCCTGCCTTATTGACAACAAAGTAGTTTGGTAGGAAACTTTCCACATTCATGGGAAGAACTGACTGATGTCTACTATTAGATAGATACTATTAATTTAAAGATCTCCTCCATGTCAAGAATACCATTAGCATTCTAATGTAACTGTCTTCCATTCCTGAAACCCATATGCATCCAGGAGAAATCAACATAAAAATATCATCATCTATTTAAACCAAATAAGTAGAACTGTAAGTATTATGAGCCTGTTTGATACCATAATTTTTTTAATGTTTTCTTATTCACAGTGAGCAAACTAAACTCATGACATATCTGACACACTGAAAACACACTTAAACAGCTTTTTTAAGTTGCAAGTCATCAAACCTGTGTCTGTGTGGCATACCAGTATAACTCTAGTAGGACTTACGCAGAGATAAAAAAGGAATAAATACATAATTAGAATGAATGTAAGAATAACAGATCAAATATATCGTGTCATATCTGTTATACAGAAACTACTAAGGCCTTAAAAAAGTTTCAGTTAATTAAGTTAATCAAGTCAGTGCTTGAACAGATGTAGGAGGTATTAGCATGGACAGAAAAGAAAAATGAGAGAATGACCTGTTATATCTGCCTGTACAAGAAGGTTTCAGATAAATGCCTATAATTCACCAATGCCTTAATTGTTCCAATGGTACACCATTCAATTCTGTGGTTAAAAAAAAAAGGGAAAAAAAAAAAGTAAAGAAGAAGTTTAATGAGCTGTTGCAGCAGTACAAGTAATTGCTTTCATTCTCATTAAAACTAATGCAAGTTACATTCTGCTCAACACAGAAAACTCAGGATTGTACTATATCATCTAAAAATGTATAGTTAAAAAGGAAATACAGCTGAAACTGTTTTGACATCCTTGATAAGGTTTAGGCTTTTTTTATTATTATTTCTGGGAAAAACAGGGCAACATTATGGAATTTTTATCAAAAGAGGAAATCTTCATTAACCATCTTTGCCTGTAGTTTGCTGTATTTTTCTTTCATTCTTTTTCTAAATAAAAATAGACTAAAATAATGTTATTGGTAAAAAGAAATGCATAGTCAGTGGGTTTCACTTAGTATGAGATTTATATATTTTTCATTTACTTCCTATATCTGTTAAATACTGAAACTAATTCTCAGGTCTTTAATACAAGTGGTTTGGAATTATTAGAGTAGTATCACTAAAACCTATCTTATGTGATAATAAGTATATGACTATAGAAACCTAATACTTTCTGACATATGCTGAAATGGGATTTGAAACAATTTGTTGTTCTTCTCTATTTGAAAGATAAACACAGAATACATGGAGAGTTTGTCATGGAATGTAGAATCTCTGACCTGTCAGTACTGGGGTGGGCTGACACCATATAGGAGTATCACTGGAATGCAATACAATTTTAAAAATTAAATAAATGTTTGTAAACATCGGTTGAATTCAATTTAAATAGTGTAGTACAGTTTGGGATAATTGCTTCCATAAAGACAGGGACAGGGAAAATTAGCTTGATAGCTTTGTCCATAAAAGAATCAGGAGTTATCCTGGGCATCTGTGATCTTGCATCATTAAAACAAGCCTGTCATGAAACAATGAAATGGTGATCATACAGGTCCATGACTAAAACGATTTTAGGATTTTAGTCTGAAGACCTTCAGAATAAGAGCATACGATAGTCATCATAAGACAAATGACTGGTGCAAAAAGGAGGACAACCTGTTTATCACGCCTATAGTAGAGTTCAGTTCTGCAGCCCCCAACATAACAAGGACATGAACCTGTTGGAGCAGAGAAGGGCCAAAAAATTATTAGAGGGATGGAACACACCTCTTCTATGAGGAAAGGCTGAGAGAACTGGGTTTGTTCAGCCTAGGGAAGAGAAGGCTCCAGGGTGACCTAATTGCAGCCTTTCAGTACCTGGAGAAAGCTTAAAAGAAAGATGCAGAGGGACTTTTTAGAAGGTCATGTAGTGACAGGCTTCAAATTGAACACAGGTTTAGATTTTTAGATTTTTTACTGTGAGTGTCCTGAGGTGCCTAGAGAAGCTGTGGATGTCCCATCCCTGTCAGTGTTCAAGGCCAGGTCGGATGGGGCTCTGAGCAACCTGGTCTAGTGAATGGTGTCCCTGTTCATGGCAGAGACAATTAGAACTAGGTGATGTTTAAGGTCCCTTCCAACCCAGGCCATTCTGTGATTCTATGATTTTGTGACTCTATGATTCTATGATTCTAATGCAGTGACACCGTGTAGAGAAATGCAGACCTGGTAAAAACATGGCAGTCTCAAGAAATGGAGAGTCAGGATTTGGTGCAGAGGGACACAGGAACTGGATGATAGAAGATGGGACACAAGCAGATAAATAATACTAGAATTTGACTTATATATAAATGTTACTGAGATGATTAAGTCTTATATTTTAAATAAATATTGTGAATATTTTAAACAAATATTATGGTTGATACATCAGAATATTGCTGCTATTGAGTAATATGCTGGAGGGAGCTTTGGGCAATGTGCTTCGGGGGTGGCATGCCTGCCCATGGCAGGGGGGTTGGAACTAGATGATTTTTAAGGTCTCTTCCAGTCCAAATTATTCTATGATTTTATAGGGAAGTGCTAAAAATTAAATTCAGCAAAAAAGTTTCCAGTTGCAACAATAATGATAATGAAGTGTTGGCATAGACTGCCTGGGGAAAGATTGTGGAATCCATCAATGGAAGAGTCTTTAAAAACATATAAAACAAATATAAGTCAGGAATTATATCTCCTTGGGTCAGAGGAATAAAACATAAGACTTCTTAAGGACCTTTTCAGACCTGTTTTTATAAGAAGTCAGTATGAATGCTTGATTAAAATTACTGGATTGACCTCAAGAGAAGAATTTGCAAAATTAAGGAAAATAAGTAAGAAGCAGATGGTAAATATGATTCTGCTCAGAGATGTATTTTGAATTCTTGGGTTTATAGGTTTAATTTGACAGATAAACTTTTGTGTGATTCAATGAGTATAAAAGTGTGAATTACTGTACTTTTTATTTTTGTAGTTCTAATTCTATATTTTGGAATTATATATTTTTAAATCACAGAACATTAAGGCAGTTTTTTCATCTTGTGTTTGCTATGTATTCACTACCATTTCTAATTGAAATTACTTAAGGTTGAGTTTCCATTGTATTAACTCAGACATACTGTGAAAACATTAAAATGTGTTTTTCGCTTACAACCTGTCCTTGCAGTGCAACAGTAGGATATAGCTGATTATATCATCTCACCAACACAAGCAAACTGATGCAGCTTTAGTGATACCGAGTAGCCAAGACTGAACCTTCAGGAGTTCTGTCATGGTTTTTGTCATTGACTTAATATGAGACTGCTTGCATGGTCCACCCTTGAAAATTTTCACAGATGGCAATACCTGTTATGTTGTGGAGGTAAACCACCTATGTATATCCAAAACAATCTCTTTTTTTGGGGCTGTTTGCCCCAAACTGGTTGTCTTAAAAGCGAAAAATCACCTTGATCACCTTAATTTATCATTTTTAACATAAAAAGTGGCCATCAACTTTAGTTTCTCTTGTCTGTGTTGTCTGTATCCAAGTGCCAGCAGCACTTAAGTAAGCACAGGAAATACCAGAGAGCAGAGGAGTGAGGAGCAGAGGAGTGAGAAACAAAAAACCAAAACATTCCCCATATCCTGAAACACAGCTAAAAGAAACAGCCCTTGAACAGCAAGAGAATGAGAAAAGGGAAAAGGTGCCCAGGTGCCTCAGCAGGCATCTACACTACCACACACTGAGAACCTGACACTTGAGGAGGTGGATGGATATTCCTGGAAGGAAACTGCAGCCCATGAAGAGCCCATAATTGTGCAGGAAAAAAAGGGAGGTGGAAGAAATTTATGGGCTAACCATATTCCAGTCATTCCCCCACCTCCCTGTGCTACTTAGGGAGTGGGGAGGAGATGAAGTAAGGAATGAAGGAGTCAGTTTGAGCCTGGAGAACATGAGGATGGAGGAAGGCATTGTTGCAATTTTGTCTTTGCTTCTCAACATCCAAGTTTATTTTAATTTTTCCTCAAACCAAGTATGTCCTGTATGACAGTAATTTGGTAAGTCATCTCCCTGTCTTTATCTCAGTCCAGGAGCTTTTTCACTTTATTTGCTCCCCTTGCTGAAGAAGTGAGGCTGGACACTTGGCAGACCGTCAAACTCAATCCAACCCAGTCATAATAAGCATTAACTAGGGAATTAGAGAGCAAACCTGAAAGAAAACCTGAAAAATTTTGAATAGGTGGGGTGAGAAGCCTTGGAGTGGGATAAGAAGCAGTGACCCTGCTAGGTGTCACCCTGTGCATTTGTATTCCTGCCTGGGCCAGGTGCAGCACCTCCTGTGTTGGATGCAGGAACAGGCTTCACCCAGGTATTGACCCACAGCCGAGGAGCAGCATGATGCACACTTCTCAGGACACCTGTGGAGCCGCGTGTTGCTCCTGCCCACGGCTTTCCTTTAACTGGGTACAGGCAGTCGCAAAGACACATATTCCGCTGGAGCACTCACATCTCCACAGGAGGGTCTGCATGTGGGAAACCTGCATCCATACTCTGGGGTGGGGGTACGTGTAACCCACACTGGTAGGGATTGCATACAGATGCATGTCTGTGTTTGACTGTAGAGTTCTGGGATTAGTTGCAGAAGTGTGTTTAGCAAACAATAGGTGTTTATTAGCATTTTGTGTGTGATGGTTTGGACTTGGCTCCCTGATAAATGCCCAACCCCCCAGTAGCAGCCCCTCTCTTCCCCCCTTTCTACTTTCCCCAGGGCAAAGGAAAAAAACTATGCAAATTGAAGAACCCGAAAACCAAGCTAGTTATATATAAAAAATATACTTTATGTATATTACAGTTAAGGTGCTATGTACACAGCAAATGGGAATCCAAACACCCCCTGAAGGGATAGGGAAAGGGGAAAAAGGGACAAAAGGAAACAAAAAGGGACACCGAATAGATATGTGCAATCAAACCCAAGAACTAGTAAAATAACTAGTAAAACAAATCTCACCACGTCCCTTAGAAAGCAGGCTTGGCAGACACTGCCAGCACTCTCCAAGCTTCCACCTGGCAGGTCAGTGGATGCTGCAGGCCTCAGCCTTAGATAAGCGAGACTAATGCAGGGACCCAATGTTCCCAAACTTCAGCGGAAGAGAAGAAGAACGAAGGCCGCTCCTCCCCTCTTATTTATACCACGATTTATGTAAAAATAGTATGGAATACTGGGAACAGTGCCCCTTCCTTGGTTACAAACTGGTAACCAGGGAAGGCCTAGATTAAAACCACCACAAAGTGAAAGTGCTGCTGATTACCCACTGTATTAATGAAGTTGATTCTTAATATATAGTTCATTGATTGCCAGTTAATTACATGCCATTAATAAATGGGTGAATCAATCCTGATTGGATTTAAACTCCATAAAATGAGTTTAAACCAAACTGCTCAGCAGTTTTCCCCAGCAACAATTTGCTACTGGTCTTTTGGTAAAGCTAATGTTCAGATCCATAAGGCAACATAGGTGACATACTGTAGTCACAGAAACTAAACTTAATTGTTAAGTATATTTTGCCCAAAATTTCTTTGTACACTCAGTTTTTTTAGTTAATGTGACCATGAGGGTGGAATTTTATTGCCTAAAAAAATGTTTGCCAGCAGGTTTTGATGTCATTCTACATGACTACGCTGTTAGCCACTAGAATCTAATCAATATCGTCAACAAGGCCCAACTTTCTAAAAATAACCATTAATCTCACTAACAATCAGAGACTTGATTATGTGGGCCTACTAATAGCATTAGAGGTGACTTTTGGCATCTCAACTGTCTTACAGCTGTCATTTCACTTGTTCTCCTATATTCTTACATAAGTTCTGTGTGATTCCTACCAGAACTGTATTAATACCTTAACTGAGCTGTTACTGAGCTGTATTTGGGAATAGATGTATGTCTTTCAGGAGCTGAGTGGAGCTATAGGGGTTGATTTGGGAGTGACTTAGTTGTTTTTGTTAACTAAGCACCTACTAATTTCTTAGAAGCCTGGATGTTTAGGATGTATAGGTACTTATATATAGACTTCTAAAATTAGATATTTTCATTTGTAACTAAAACCCTGTAGGTCAAACACTGAACAGCTCTCTCAGCCAAGGGCAATTTTGTAATCTGTAAATCAGTCACATATAAGTGAAAGTTTTGTCTTCAATCTCCTTCTAAACATGAATCAGAGCTCTCCAGGTTAGGACCATTTCGAGTACAACAATTTCAACTTTGTAGAAGCTAGTTAAGCTACCCTGACAACAAAAAAAATCATCCTCATTGGACTATAGTATCAGAATGTCTATTATTATTCACTTTCAACTCCTATGAATTTTGCGTTTCTGATTGCAGAGCACTGTATATCAGCTAAGAGGAAGCTGAATTTTATTCTAGTTTTCTCTTACATTAGACCACAGTGCTAGCTATCAGTTCAAATCTCTTCAGACTAAGATTTACTCAGGTTTCCACTTCCCTGCCAAATTCTGTAATCAAGAGGCTGTTTTGAAAAATGGGGCAGCTGCTCTTTGCAGGAGTAGGATTCAGGCAGTCAATGTCAGACATTCCCTTTTTCCTGACTGTTTGCGTCTGACTGTTCCTATTTGCGTCTTCTCAGTTTTCATTTTTTGAATCTCATTCCCACTTTTGTCTACAGGTTTCTACTTCTGTATAGTTAAATGCCCTTTCAGAACTAGATGTGTATTTTTTATGTACTGTAATCTTCTTTGTCATAGTTTCTACAACCTTTGGCAGTCTGACTCTTCATGTTTTCAGGCCAAAATCATCTTTGTGTGGGTTGCTGCAGTTTCAGCAAATTAAGCTACTTGACTCCAAGTCTTCTTTCTGTATATCTGAAATGGAGAAATCAATTTCTAATTCCCAAGATTGCTTAGAAGATTAATTAGTTATTGTTGTTGCAAACCTTTTAAGATTAAAATACTACAATAAGGAAAGTAAAATCATATAATTGTTCTCCCTGAAAACATAAACTATATTTTGTTAGATGATTTTGAATGCTTTCCTTTAAATTCTTTTTTTTTTTAAGCTTGTTTAAGTTTGTTGTTTGTGGGGTTTTTTCTTCCTTCTTTTTTTTTTTTTTCTGAGTGTAGACAATGTTTCACAGCATAATGGAATTTCCCACTATCTGAAAAATACAGTCTCCTAGGTGAAGATAAACAAATGCCCTTTTTTGTTTGCTTTTTCTTTCTTTCTTTTTTTCTTTTTTTTTTAAACCACATTGAATATATCATTGGAATTTTCCTTGTTATAATAGTATTTATTTTAGGTAGAGGTAAAATGTTGTCTCTTGTTCACTATTGGTCAAACTAGATTGAGGCACCTTTCCTGAGAGATTCATTTGCATGCAGAAACTATGTCCTTGTCGCTTTGTGAAATGAATTTTCAAACAAGGATAGTTCTCACCAGATAAATGACATTTTATGAAATCACAAAATGTGTCTAAAAAAGCATAATGGCTTTAAAGCATTTTAATTAGCTATTTGGCAAATCAACAGATGTAGAGTATCATTGAGCATGCATAATTTATCTACTAACAATAGTGTCTGTATTTTTTAGGAGCTCATAACACTGCTTTTCACTTGTGCTTTTATACATCATTGATTGTAATTCTAACAGTTTGCAAGAACTTTAAACACAAAATTCTCAAAATAGTGACATTCTGAATGAAACAACATATCCAGTTTTACACCAACTATATAATGTCATTCCTTATTAATAGCTACACTCAAAAGCTTCAAAAAAAACCTCTTTTATTAATATCAGATTTTTTATTCTGTAACATTTAAAAATATATATATACTATTTAAAAATAATGATTTACAGCAGAACATTTCCTTTTATTTGAGAACAGGAAACACACCAGCAACTTTGCAAATACTTCTAGAGAACCTCCTGAAACTAGTAGGATATCTAACACAGTGGTACCCAAACCATTATCATTTTGCACTATTTTACATTTCTTATTTATATATATATTTTTTACCAGAGTTTGCTCTAGAGTAACTTGTGTTTCCTTGTATTTGTTTTTTCTTCTATATTCACATATGGGGTTAAAGATAGAGGTACGCTGGCATCTGTTTCCTAAATATCTGATATACTTCAATACACTTAGAGCCATGAGACAATGACAGATGTGACAAAAGTCCTAATCAAATAAATTTCTCTCTGAAGAAGTAACTGGAAGGTAGACAGGATACTGAAATGGCACTGCAAGTTTGTTTATAGACAGGTGAATCACATCTACTTTGGATACAACTCAAGATTAAATTATCCACATTTATATTTCTAACTGTCTGAAACTTCTTTGTGATATCTAAACTCCATTACAATTGTTGCACATCTCAGTACAGTCTGTGTAACTTGGGAAGCAATTCAGTTTCCAAAAATACTCCTCTAACGCCTGAACCAATCCTTGAGACTTTGGCATTTGGAGTCACCTGAAATATGCTAGGGTATCCCACCTGACCATCAGCTGCCATTCCAGAAGATCTATTGCCCACTCAGTGTCTCTGCTGGCACTAGGTCCCTGTCTTTGGGCAACCAATCCTGATCTGGTGGGTGATTAGTTAAATAGTTCTGGCTAATTAGAGGAATATGCTGACTATATTGACTAGACTTGTTAATTCAAAAGTAGACATGAACATTTTGATATATGTCTTTATATTACATGTCCTTATCTGGAGTTGGAATCATTCTGTTCAGGCTTTGATAGTGTTAAGACAGTCATCTATCTTGTAGCCTTATAACTCAAAAGATTATTATATCTATAGAGGAATATTCATACAAAAAAATTAAAACCTGATTCCTGTTTAGAAAGATTTATTTGTATCACCCTTTGATAAATGGCCAGCACTGACTGACATGAACCACTGCTACTTTTAAGACTTGAGCTATTTCTCTCTGTATAAGAATTAGTTACTTCATATAGTATGGATACAGGGAATCACTGAGATGCTTCTATAACTTGTTAATTCTCTCATGTATGTTCTGCCTTTTGGAACAGTTTTGATCTTTGAATTGCTGCCACCTCTACTCATTCCTTCCCAGTATGACTTCGAAGCTAAAAGTCAAACATTTCCAAATAGTTAATTCCCTCTGACTTATGCATAGCACGTGTACTGTTGGGAGTTATCCGTGGAGCTGCATCATGGAATTTCTCATTCTGACCACATCCTTGGATGTGGGAACACTGGGCATTGCCTGCTGAACCACTGTCCAGGAGCTGTGAAGTACTACTGGAAGTGGATTGACTGTTATTTTAGATATCTCAGCTCTCATTCTTAAGGAGACAGCACAGTCACCCAAACTGCAACAGCTTAATCAGCACAATATAAGACATCTTTACATTATGTTAATTATGGCCTTTGTCCATGTCATCATTTATAGCTTACTGATCCTGCAGCTCTCTGTAAAATGGACGATTCTTGTCCTCTGACATGAACAGCCTGTTTTGATGTCCTTCCTCAAAAGGTCTTCTGTCTCTCTTTATACATTCGACTACTCGACAGAATCATAGAATCAGATGAGTTGGAAAGGACCTCTGAGATCATCAAGTCCAACCCTTGATCCACTACCAGCACAGTTACTAGACCATGACACTAAGTGTCATATCCAGTCTCTTCTTAAAAACCTCCAGGGATGAGAATCCACCACCTCCCTGGGCAACCCTTTCCTTCTTTTTCCTTTAGATTTTTTCTTGGTTTTTTTAGAACAACTATTTTCAGCGGAGGAAAAGAAAAAAATAATTAAGTCTTTCACACCCTCTTATGTTGAAGTCTTGACTGTTCTTTTTTTCCCTCTTATTTTTCACTCTGAGGTATACAACTTAAAACTGATACCCCATGTTTGATTGTTACTGGAGATTTATAGGTATGTGAATCCAATTCTACCCTATTTTATAGTGTCAAATCATCTACATAAAAACCTGTTACATCTTCTGGGCATTGAGGTAGGTAGGTATCTATTTACATAAATCCATTTGCACAGCATGATGAACTGTATGGGTATTAAAAATTATCTGTTTACAGTATGTATTAAATAAATAAAATCAAAATACTACAGATTAAAACTGGTTTTAAATAGCTTAATCAGTCCAGAACAGGAATTCTTTAATTTTTGCTTGTAGATGCTTACTGTAACATGGGGTTTTTTTCCTCTTATTTTTAAGTTCATTTGTACCATATCAAGTATTTAGAACCAGTTGGCATAAATAATCTACCTATTAGATCCATGTGCTGTTTTTAATCTCTCAGTTTGCAAATAACTTTTTTCCAGTCATTTCAGTTTCTGACACGCAATTTTATACCACTGCAACCTCCATTTTGTCATAGGTTAAGAACTCACAAAAATTACCTTTTACATTCTCAGTTCTAGGCAGAACTCAGAATTTGTTCTGTCTGAAAATACACAGGGAAATGTTATTCTGTTGTATCTGCATGGGCCCCGCTGTGTTCCTCAGCTGGCTACTACTCATTTTACGAAGTAAGCTGTTTCTTACTGAAGTATGTAGTTTCTGTTGGTCAGTATTTGGTAGTTAAAAATGAGGAGCTGGGCTCATAGTTCTGTATCACGATAAAGAACTCTGGCTTCTTTCTTTTAGCTGATTGTAGCAGCTTAAACTTGGAAGTAGCATCTCTCTCACAGAAAGCCAGCAAGAATAATAAAGTTGGTGCAGAGGGGAGTTCTGTTTGTATGAATATTGAATAGTGGACAGGAGAATACAGTAGTGCAAAAGAAAAGACCAGAGGTAATAAAAAGTTACAAGAAAATGTTTTGCACTACAAGTGAAGAATATAGATTGAAAATAATAATATGTTCCCTTAATAAATTTTCCCCACACTTCAAATTCTGAGGGATTTTCTAAGGAAAAGCTTTCAGGAGCAGTAAGAGTTTTCCAAAAGTGGAAAACAACTGTCAAAATTAAAATACCCACTTCAGGTGAACTCTGGGATCTGTAGCAAGATCTTCCTTCATTCGTATAACTGATAGGATGAGCTGAAGGTCTGATATCCTGCTTTTCGTCTGCAACTGCAAAGAAAACCTCTTCACAACGGAAGGACATGAACACGAATTATAAAAATATACATATGTATGTATATCAGAGCTAAGAGAGAAGAAAATTACAATTCAATTACAAACACACGTATACAATAATGCCCCAGTGGCATTCTCTGATATGTCATCAGGTTGCACCTGCATGAAACAATTATCAATCAGAACCAGAAAGCTTAATGGCACAGTATAATACCAAAAATATTAGAAATAGTGTGAAAAAAATGCCTGTACAGATGCATTTAACAAAAAAATGGCTTTCCAGCTCTTCACTCAAACTAAAACTTATACAAAATGTATGCATGTGAGCGGTCATGTATTCATGTTTTGACAAATAAACATACATCTATGATGTAGATATATGTCTAGGTAGGTTATAGATAGGTTTTTTTACTTCAGCTCCTTAATTTATTCTTGAGTCTTCCCACACCCAAATTTGAGTAAGAGGTTGGGGAACTATACATCCCACAGCGATTAGTTGGCAGTGGTAAATATAAACTGCTGATGCCAATATTAATTATTCTATATTTAGGAAAAATAAACTAATAACAATAACAATTTACTGAGTCAATTGCAGGTAAGTTTTTAAATTCCCACGCTACTGAAAATAAATTGTTCTGCTGTCAATCGTCATCTACACAATAAACAAGTCTTATCTTCCTCTCCAAGTCTAATCCTGTGACACCAAAATCATGTTTTCTCTGGGTAATTGAATCTCTTTGGGAACTCTCACTTTTTTGTTTTGTTTATGTGTTTTCTTTTGGTTTTGTTTTTAACTTGTGGATATGTGTTTTTGTACATGATTAGGTTTGTGCACATTTGTTTATCTCAAGGTAAGCTTCTAAACTTAGTTTAGATTTTAGATTTTTTTGAAATTTTTGTTTTCATAAAAAAAAGTATAATTAATTTGTGCTCTTTCATTAATATTGAAACTAATACAAAAATAATCTGCTATTAATTTGCACTTTAAAAAAATTAAATAATTTTTCAATTAAAAATGAATAGGAAAACAGAAAGGTTTTAATGATCTTAGTTACTGTGAATTCAATCTAGGCCATGATTCAAATAGACCCTTTAAAAAATTACTAGTTCCATAAATTAAAAGGTTTTCTCAAGGGTTTAGCAGCATCAAAGTAACAAAAATGCTTCTATAAAGGACATAGCAATTAATCTAATATCTTTATTAAAGTGGAAATTTTTCTGTGCTTGTAGATTTGCATTTTTATGTAAATCCATTCATAAGCACATGTAACTGTATTTAATCTCATTTCCTTGCTATTAGGGATATTTCACATAAATGTGTTCATAAAAGATCAAAACTTAGTGACTTTTATTCAGGTAAATTCATTTCCTTTAGTCAAAGAATTTGAAAGTATTGGCAAAAATGACAGTCTCATGTAAAAAAAAAGCCATACCACTTAGCATTTTACATGAGACTGTTATTTTTGTTTCATATTATGGCCTAATTCAGCTGTTGCTGGTATAAATAGAAATCCTTTCATTGAATTACAATTGCCTGTAAATATTCAGGAAAATAAGCCTTGGCACAGTTCGTATTTATTTAGTGTTCTTCCAATGATGTCTACACTGTAAAACATTCTCAAATCTAAAACAATATAGAAAGGATTATATGTAGATAAAGGAGCATTAATAAGTAATAGAAATTTTTAATCTAGAAATGTTGTATATATGGTTGGCATGACTTTCAGAAAGGCACACTTCACTGTAGAGGCATGCAGTTTAGAAATTTATGCCTTTTTTAAGAAGAGAACAAGAGTTTTCAAAGATACAAATCTTGAACTCCTCTGCTTAGGCTTAGATTGATTTAATATCTTTATTGAATGCACCATATTTAGTATTTTATTACAGCATCTGATCTGGGGGCATAGCAACTGTATGTTCTAAGTACAGTTGTCATGATCTGGCTCTCAAAATCTTGCAGGGTGACCTATCTTTTTTAATCTTTATGCATTGAATCTAGGCCATCTCTGCTTCAAAAGCTTAACATACATAAATATTGTTAAATATTTTCAGTCTCCTCCTTCCTGATGTGAATAATTATTATTCTTTGAAATAATTTAGCACAAAGGGTGCTAAGATATGCTTAGATATGCTAAGTCTTATCTAAACCAACCTGAAAATCAAATAGTGTTATCTGTTAAGTCAGAAAAAATACATTTTAGATCTCATCTTTGCTAATCATGGCTTCCTATTAGCTAGAAAAAACTTTCAGGAAGAATAAGTCGACAGAGAATACCGTTAACATTCATAAGTGCTGGAAAAACACTTCTCTTAAAATGTGTTTCAACTTCTATTGCTGTACAATATTCAAAGAGACAATCAGAGTGTGGAATGTGTTCATCAGAAACAGACAACAGCCTCCCATGTGCTGAAAAGTCCTGTAAAGAATTGCTTACATTAGTTTATGAAAAGAAGTTTATGCTTTCAATGTAAATATTTTGACAATAAAATCTAATGCTATTCGTTGCGTTACAATAATTTAAAATGCGAGCAGTTGTAGACAGAGGATAAGTTTTACACTGGACATGCCAGAAGCAACATAGTTATCATGAGAGAGCCCATAAGCTCAAATCCATTGGTGATATACAGAGAATCTACCAGAATAGTACCTTCAGACTCTTCATTGATGTTCATCAACCTCCTCATGGTTCTTTAAACATTTTTAAATGTTCTTAATATTTTTATGTTAATGTTTATTGTATGTTAATATTAATATTTTTATGTTAATGTTATGTGTATGTTTATTTTAATATTTCTTAAGAATATATTCATTAAATAAAGTACCTTGGTATTGTCTTAAGCATGTTTTACCTTTGAAATCTAGAGACTGGCTTGCATTAAAGATATTTAGTTTTCAAAAAAGAAAGCAAAAGCTTTCTTTTGTATCTATCTACATATATAGATATATCTATATAAATATATAAATAAAATATATATTTATATATGTTTTATATATACAGTCTTGATATATCCCTTTTCAGATGCCTGCATGGTACCTAGTTGCTTGAATAATCAATGAGAGGAAAATGACACTTCTAAAGGATAACTCACCTGATCTATCACAGGCATATATTTTAGAAGGAGATTTAGCAACCTATAAAAGTAGTTTTAAAAGTAGATATTTCTCTACTGATATTCAGCAAACCTCTGCTGAATGGCTTAGAATTAAATGTATTTTTTTCAATGACCCAATTAAGCATTTGTAATTATTCAATTAGCCTTAATTGTATTCACCCTGAAGTGCTATAGCCAGCCACCCCACGGCCTTGGGTATCCCAGAAAAGCAAAAAAAAAATTATCCCATTCAAGTAGGATCAATTCTTCAGTGTTTTTAAAGATATCCATTTGCTGTAAATTTCAGTAGAGTTTATGCAAAATTTAAGTATGTATTTCGAAGATTTCAGTTGCTTACCAAAAACCCCTATTCAAAGCAGAAAACACTCACTGGATTTCTGAAAACTACCCACACTAGGCTGGGAAGTATGCTAACATGAATGGACACATCAATTATTAATATGTAATCTTTATTTGTATGATGTCATATTTTATGTTAGAAGAACAGTTTTCCTTATAAACTTTGTTTCCGGAAAATGAAGGTATATGTGATATATGCCACAGGCTTTTCCCAACTGGTGAAGTAAGAACTGTGCAGTGTTTTAGCTCAGTTATGACAACCTATACCAGTTCTGAAGGCCATCTATACTGTTCTTGGTGTCTACATTTCTGACAAAAGAGCAACACATCTGTGTTGGCTTACAGAACTTCTCAAGGATAGCAAGCAGAAAATAATAAACAAGTGGCAATGTTTCAAGACAAGCTATAGAAAATTTTCTCCACACTACAAAAACTATAAGAAGATCCATTTCCTTGACAAGAATACTAAAATAGTACCAAGAATATTCCCATAGACAACAGGAGTATATCTATTTGTTAAAGAGATGTAAATTGGTAGGTAATAATTTTTGTTATGTTGTTGACACATAAAGGAAAAGATGTCTGGAGTTTAAACTTCAAGCTGTGAAGCAAATATTCTGTAAGTGCAGACAGATGTTTCAGTTTACTGACTACTTTCTGAATGTTGCTTCCAAAATCATAGTGGGAGAAAGAAAAAAGGAAAAAAATGTATTCTGAAGAAGGCTGAAAATGAGCACCTCACAGATTCAATGCATTCTTATGTATAACAAACATTTCATAAACTCACACCTTTGTTTTTCTTTGGAAAAGAAAGAACAACTTACTTTTGGCCATTCCTTCATATATTTCTTCCCAAATGGTGAAGATACAGGTAGTAATATACCACTAACTGGTCTCCTTATGGCTCTTTATTCTTAGTTCACTCTCCTGCTCTAAACTCTGTAGTACCAGTTTGGCTGCACTAAAGGCCTTTTCAAACCAGTAGTCAAAGATTGCTTATCTAAGTGCCCTCTATGTCAGCATGTTTCTGTGAGTGAAAGAATCTTATTATTATTGTCCTATAAGTATACACAACAGGATCGGATTGAAATAGATGTTGATCAAAATAAACTAAATTTAATATGGTCCTTGAATGATTTGTTTTCCTTTTAATGTGTATTTGATACCAACTGAAAGACTAATCATTGTTTTGGACCTTGTCACAGATTATAAAGCATTTTGTATATATCTGATATGTTACTCCTAAAGGTATCCAGTTTGGATAAAACTGCAGAGTGAGCAAATGTACTCTAAGTAGGAACTATTGGAGGATTAACTAAGAAAGCACATTATTCTGGATAAAATACTAATGTAGATAAAATCTATTTTGTCTCACTGAAAACGAACTTTTACATAGCTGAAAAACAGCTTATGAATTGGAACAGGAAAGGATAAGAACTTTCCTTCATGGACAGTCTCACCCTTTGCATGCATGTGATAGGTGGTGTATTCATTTCATATGGGTATATTCAAGAAAAGAATAATGAAAAAATATGGAGAGAATTTTGCTTGGGAAGGGTGTCTGAGAAGTAGGCTTTATGATTCCACTTTTGAATTTCAGCTGTCAGTTTTACACATATCCAACAAAGGTTTAACATTCTCCCATTGATATAGACAGGATTGTAGATATTATCAATTAGAGCAGAGTGCTAATATTCACGTGTTCAGAGTGCCAGACAATTTTTGTTGAATGTTGAAAGGAAGAAAACATCACAAAGATTTTCAGTATTTCACTATTTAAATATTTGATCAAATTTGTTGCTCTTATTTGTTTACGAACTTTCTAAATAAACCTTAAAATGTGTTTTCAAAAAGTTTTTAGGATTTTTTGAAAGCAAAAACTCCATTAATCTCTTTTTCAAATAAAAGAATTATTTCTTGTGTCAGAAATTACTTCTATCCTTAGACTGCAAAGTTGACAGCCTCTCAGTTGAATGTTAATTCATCTTTTTACTAATTGTAGACTATATTTATCAATTTACTGCTCACCTTAACTAAATGTAGATATTAGAATATGTTTTATATCACACTGCAGAGTTGTTTCAATATTCTCAAAATTAGAAGGTAACCAAAAGCACAAAGGAAAACTGTACTTGATTTTTCACCAATATTCTGAAACTTAACCTTAATTGAAACAGTTCATTTGTGTCTGATGCTTTAAAATAGTCCCTAGAAATAAAACCCAGAGACAAAGATGTTTTCCCATTCAATATGATAAACAAAGACCTTGACGTAAGGTCACTGAGATAATTTTTTTGATATCTATTTTTTTTTCTTTTGGGAAACTCCCAAATTCATCCCTCTTCTGCAGCTTCAGCTTTCTGCAGACACTTAAGCTATGTTTAGCCAGATTACTATCATAATACTGTGGTGTCTAAAAAATGGATCCAGAGGAACACAGTATGTTCTCTCTACATTAAGTAATCGAAGTAATAGGATTAATCTACTTGAAATGCATATGGAGTCTCTCAGACACCCCTTGAAGTCATGAACAGATCTGTCACTGACAAAGGTATGACTACAACACATATGCATAAAATTATATATACAGTGCAGAAACTTACTAGATTTAGGCCATTGATTATATTAAAACAGAAAATGAGGGCTTTACTGACATTTTAATAACTTTGCATCACTGGGGACAATGGTAATGTCAACATCGACTTACTGTCAATAAACTCAATGCACTTCCATAGACAGATCATACATACATGTTGGATTTTCAATAAGAAAATCATTACATTCTAAATGGAAACACTGATATTTATAACTCAAAGTATGACATATATGACATATTTATAAGAGAAATATTGGAACTAGGAGATAATTTAATACACTTCTTCAATATCTTTATGTTACTTGTGTCACTGATCTGTCTCAGGCTAGTCCAGTGACCAATGTAAGCTGTTTAAAATATAAACTAAACAAAAAGGGCAGACAAACCCTCATCCACCTATTTTTCTTTTTCTTTCTCGGTGCTATTTCACTGTAAAATTTCCCAGAAACTATTTACAAAAAACTATTACATTGATTATGACAATTTTAGAGGTAAAATTCTTATAGCCCATGAAAGGAAAAAAAAAAAAAAAAAGAAATTACCTTAAAAAAACGAGACTGTGATTGAATATTTCTTACTATAGATACGAAGTTTATACACACAAAAGACATGCAACCAAGCCCCTACTTTAGTTACAAAACTTCATTTGATGCCTTCCTTGGAAAAAAAAAATAATTACATATGGTGCTTAAATAGAGTTGTACTAAGCAGATAATAAATGGTTCAAGGATTTAAACCATTCATGAATAATTCACAAGATTCATTTCCACCTGCCAAATATTTGGATCATATGTTGTCAATGTACAGTCACAGAATGTACTCAGAGTAAATTCTGTTGCAAAATGCCTAATGCCTGACATTACATTATTGTAACATTCTGTATTGAATTAGTCTGGAAGGAACATATTGATGTGCAAGTGTAATGGTTTTCAGATCAGACACCTTGTACCAACTACTTAGCTAATATACACTCTTAAATTCAGAGTGGACAGAAGTGAAGGGTAAACACCAAAGTCTGCCATGCTTACGACTTTTAATTGTATGGTTGACCAGCCATCTGTATTTGATTTGGCTGTTTAAGTATGGGGGTTGTTTTTTTCCTCTACTAATAAATACAACTTCACTGTGCAATTCTGCATGCAGTAAATTACAGTATGATGGCTGATGCTGTCAGTGACATACATGGGTATTGAGTCTGATAACTAAAAAATGACATTTAACAGAATAGAATATCTGGAACTGAATGAGTTTTGCTGAAAAATGAACATGAAGGCCAACCAAAGGTTCTTGTTATCTTGAAAGTTGGCAGAAAGAGCGGTCAGAAGAGACATGCTGATATCTCTGCATTAGCTGATGAGATAGTATTGCATGGCAGGTTTAATAAACGGTAATCATTTGTTACAAAAAATTCACAGTTACCTTGAATACACCTTCACTTCTGACACTGAGCTTCTTGGATCTACAGCTTCAAGGAAAGCAAATACCATTATATTTCCTTTGCGTGTTTTACTGTACAGTACATAATTTAGTAGTTCCAAATATATATTTTTTACTGATGTTGTGATTGTTAGAAGAACAATATGCTTGAGATGCGCATAAAGGTCTGTTAATAGAAGCACAGAAATCTTCAATTCCAAACTTACTTCAATGTCCAAATCTCCTACTCCACCAGACTGGCATTTACAAGATCACATTTACAGCTTTGGACAAAATTTAAGCTACAAGCTGTTTAGAGCACTAAACAGTGATCAGTCATGGACTAATGTCATTTTAGTTTTGAGCAAGGTAACTACTACTTTTATTGTTCTCTGTTTACTTTCTGACTTAACTACTTGATAGGCAAAGACAACTCACTGACTACAAAGATAAAACATGTTTTTGCTCAAAATACTTAACTTTTTTTCATCTAAAACAAATCTAGTTTCCATGTTATGAAATATTAAAAGCTTTTAAACTTTCTCAGAGTATATACTAACCAAAATCATTGAAATGGACCATGAAAAGAAGCGTTTCGACGGAATGTTTTCTTTGTTTTTTGCTGTGAGAAATTTTCATTAGTTTGCATTTTTGGAACACTACGTGACTGATTAATGGAAGCAGAAGTTAAAAACCTCATGTTGCTATACTACAGTTGCATCAGTTTATAAAGAATTATATTTCCTCAGTAATATTGAATCTGTTTTCATGCACTCAGATAATTAAAACTACACAGAGTCCAGTTCTGAAGATGTTTAGCCTCTGGTAAAAACAATTTAGATTTCAAAGTCTATTAATAAGTATATATTTAAAAATCCTTTTCATTTTTTTTAAAACAAATAAATAAATCTCAAAAGAGAATGTACACTTGATAAGCATAATTCTTTGTTGCCTGAAAGTTTCTGATAGCTGCTTCTCAGGAAATGAATCTTTTTTTTGTTGCAATATGTATTTTCAATATTATATTTAAATATAATGTTGATTCAATATAATAGTATACTGAATTACAATTATACAAGTTTTTCTATTTTTTTTTAGGCTTTCACAAGGCAGAATCTAACAGACAGCTTGGACTTTTTCACCAGTGGAACATAATACAAAGAACCTTTGATACAGCATATTGCAAAAACAGTGTGTCACTTTTGTCTTTGGAAAGGAGTGAAATTCATGCATAATTTTATACAAAGCCACTTTTTAAAATTTACTATTTGCATTCAATTTTTTTTTTTTTTTTAAATCATGAACTCATTAAAGTTTGAAAAAACTTCTAAGATTATCAAGTCCAACCATTAACCCAACAGGTCCACTAAATTATGTGACCTTACCTCAAGGTCTTTTTTATCACATTACATGGAAGAAGTTCTTTGGCTAAGGGCTTTACTTCTAGGGACTGCTTTAAAGCATCAGACCCAAATTAACCCCACATGTATAATATTTATATAAAGCCTAAATCTCCTATGTTAAACTTGGTATCATAGTAGTAAAACATTATGTTAGGGATTGATGATTTCCATTTACCTGCCAAAGAAAATAAGCTATCAGAATTAAAATGGTGGGAAACACTTCTAATTTATGTTCTCACTCAATTGAAGGGTGCTGTACATGGGAAAATATCTTCCATTATCAATTCAGACTAGTATAAGAATATGTTGAAAGTCTCTTCAGAAAAGTATTGTATGAAAATCACTGTGGTTTTATGTTTACCCTGGAGAAATCTTCTGGAGTGATTCTGAGAGAAACATGAATCCTTAGGTATGACCTCGTCCCCTCATCTGGGACAATCCTGCAGACTGGATGCAGAATAGCATCGCTGATACTCTGTCAGCAGATGATGCTCAAACCCACACATTTTTCAAAGTAAAGCTGTGTATAAGGCAGTGAGAAGTGTGGAGTGAAGGAGGTGTGTAAAGTTGTGTGGTCTCCAGGCATATTGAGGATATCTTTATAGCTTAACCATTTGGAACAGGCATGATTTATTTCTGTGCATACCTTCCGAAGTGAATAATGATGTGAAACTAGTAAATTTTCTATTACTTCAGTATGGAATCATAGAATCACAGAATGGTTTGGATTGGAAGGGACCTTAAAGTTCACCTAGTTTCAGTGCCCTTGCCATGGGTAGGGAGATATTTAAATGCAACCCTTTTTAGTTGTTTTCTTAATATCAAAACATTTTTTTCAAGATGCAATTCACTCCAGATGCTTTTTTAGTATCTGAAGATTTTTCTTCCTAAATTCTATAAGCAGGATTTCTGATAATACCATTAGAAGAAAACAAAAACCAAAACCAAAAAAACAAACACACAAAAAAGACAAAAAAGAGGATTAATAGTTTCACAACATGCTATATAAGGTCTCATTTTCTTTAGAACACAGATGAATAAGGAGATTACATCATAACCATGCAACTAGAGAACTCTTTCACATACTGGAAATGAAAATATGGTGCCTTCCTGTACTTCAAGAGTTTCAAACAGATTAGCAGACAAGAGACTCTGAACTGCAAAATGATGAAAAGTATGCCATCTTTCCCCAGATGGATAAAGTGATAGCATTTTATGTGGGAAAGAATTCCTGATGGACAGAGAAAGAGTAGGAAGAAGCTGGCTCTCACAGCAATTGTACGGAGTGCTTAACCAGGAAACAGGCTAATCATCTGTATTTCAGATTGCTCTAGGAACAGTACACATTATTAAATACTTCTTCTAAGCAAACCCATTTCAAATTCGAGACAATGTCTATGATTACTTTGGATTGTTGGGGGCTGTTTTTAAATGTATTATAAATAATACAGAGTTCCTTTTCTGATGGAAATTAGCACTCTTCATTCCTACTAGCTATTATTTTCCCTTTGATATGCAAATTTATAAAACATAGGAACCTGGAAAATGGAGGACTCAAGAAGATCTCTTGTATTATTTTAATCCAACACCTGAATTGTAAGGTTGGTTGGTAGGCCTAGATAAAAATCTCAAGAACTTTTTGAATTGACATTTGGACACCTTGGTATGTATCCCTCTGACTAAAGCGTTCTGAGAATGCAGCTTTTTCCTCTACCATGTGATAATTAAGTAATTGATTATTTTGCTTCCTTCTGGGCTTATAGTCAATAGCAACGTTTTTATACTCAAGAGTCTATCAAATTCTCATAGCAATAGAATGATCATATTGTTTTTTAGATGTTTGGTAACCCTTTCCAAGAAATGATAAATTATATTTGCTCATTAATGAAGGACATTATCAAGGCCATATTTTTATTCCATTTTTCATAAATTTTTTCTGGCTGAGACCTTGGTTTAGAGAAGTGCAATACAGATGTTTGTCTACTGAAAAGTAGGATATTCAAATACATATAGTTAGAGAAAAGGATATTCTCATTATGGTAATAATATAATGAAAAAAACACATCTCCTACAACAATGTATAAATACATATTCACAGAATTTGAAGGCAATAATCCTGTGTCATGTAAGTTCTATGTTTCATATTTTGAAGACAGGTAGCATTTTCAGCTCATAACTAACTTTTTCATGGAAAGAATTTTGAATAGGAGATAGGTATCCATCATCTCAACTGAAATTATCATTATTAAAAGTTATCTGAATTTTGTATAAAGACTAGAGGTGCTTTGACACCGTGAGACCCTATGAAAAGAGCTACTAATTGCTTCTGATTAGTTTGTGAACCAAGGAAGACCCTGCTGAGATTGAATTGCTGTGTTTGAGGCCTGTAACACAAACTGTTACTGCAAGATGGTTATCTAGTCTTTGTAAATGGAAGTACAGGATTTCAGTTCAGATAGACATACCTCTTTTCTGATAGGGGACAATGTTTAGAGAAGAAACAATGTTGCTGAAGGATGCTTTTTGTGAATAAGTGTACCCATTAAAATCATGATCCCTCAAGTACCTATATATCAGAATAAATATGAGTGCACTGTGCACCTGTTTTTTGCAATACTATTTCACTTTAAAAAATCAGTTTGTTCCTGAAGTTGAGCTTAAAGCTCATTGGAGTAGAAATGCATACTCATTTACTTGTGACACAGAAAATAAAAGAATACTTCTGTGTTATTCTATTTTAAGATTCAAAAGAGTCTATTCTGAGATACAGACTGAAAGAATCATGCTGCGGTGGAAGACTGTAGGATCCAGGCACTGGAAGTCAAAAGAGGATCAGGAATAACAGTTTAAGAAATTCCATTACTAACTCTGAAGTTATTAGAAAACTAGTTGGCATATATTTTGAAACATCAGATGAGCATTAAAAGAAATTTGCTAAAATGCCTCTTCAGTTGTACCAAGGTAAAACGTTAGATATTCTTTGATATTAAGTTTCCCCTGTGTTCTAGTTTTGAGCAGCAAACTGAAGTTTGAAGGAAACAAAGAGTCTCAGGATCTGGTGAACTTTAATTCAGATTTTGAAACAAAAAAGTATATGTAGTGAAATATATTTATTATTTAGTGCTGTTTGTATAACAGCTGCACATTAATACACATGGACATTTTAATCTAACATATCTATTTCACTCTGTCTCTCTCTTCATCTAAACAGTCATTATTATGCCCATCCTGGTCGAATATTTCACTGGAATATTTTCTACTGTAAACTTCTAATTCCACTGAAATTCTGAGTGCAATGTAACAATTAGTTCAGTGCACACTTTATGATTCTCTCTTCCCATTCATATTTCATTCAGTTGCACCTACTACATTTATCAGAATGTTGAAAGAAATAGTATTACTACAAAAAATCATTACCTTCTGGACTTTAACTGTGCAGGCATGCCTCAGGATCCTTACAAAGTTTTTGGGGTTTTTTAAATTTAGGTTTAACTGCAGGTTAAGTACACATATAGTATTAGAAGAAATATGGAGACAAGGAAGAAAAATTCTATTAAACTGTAAAAAAATACATGTAACTTCAAACATTCCTAACCCTTTGTACAGCAGCTATGTTTTAGAGCTAATAAATGCATTTATTTTTCCTAGACATGTAAATTTGCACTTCAGTATAGTTTGACTGATCCAGCTAAAGCTCCCATTCAGCTACTGATATTTCAATACTCACACACTGGTACTAAAAGAGCCTTATACTTAATAAATATGCTTACAAAGAAATCTTACCCACAGGTTGAATCCTTCACTGAAAAATTTCCAAATGAAGTCTCCAAAACATTTCACAAATGCTAGAAGAATTTTAATGAAATATGAGGGTGATTAACTCATCATAAATCATTGTTCAGTTTTGTCATATAACTTTCCCTAAAGCTCTGAATGCAGTATTGCATGTTCTGTGAAGAAATTAAACCAGGATTATCTTCCTACGGGCAAAATTAATGCAGTTCCTCTAACCTGAGGCATACAAATTCATTCAGTATTTCTGAAGTTGTAACAGACATAAAGGTCAAATTGTACCCTGTGTACCTGTATTAGTTCAATTCTGTCACTTAAAAAATACATTTAAATAAACTTTTCAGAGTTGTGGCTTTATAAATGGCTATTTACTTCTGCCCTTTGATTTGCAATTTGCAATACTTTTTAAACCCACCTCATTATGTGCATAATTACATATCCAATTTAAAAATTATGAACAGTTTTGAAGAAGTTAAGGTCTTGAAAATAGTCCTGTTGGTTCTTCTTCTATGCTGTTTCCAATATTTCAGTAAAACATCAAGGTTTCTCTCCACTTTTTCTTGGAATTTTTCCTGGAGAATTACATGCAACAAACACATGCGCACAAAAAAAGATCTCCATATTTTCTTCTGACCTCAAAGTGTTCAGCTGTCTGAGTAGACATGCCTGGGTAGTGAATTTAAAGTTGACCTTTGAACACTGGACCCACTTTTAAGTCGAGATTTTTATCTGCTAATTATAGCTGACATACCTCGGTGAAAAACAGATGGTAGACAGAGAAACATAGCAGCCAACAGAATCAAAGAGAGTTTACTTAAAATATAACTGATAAGAACAATTAATGTGTGTTGTTGCTAACAGATCCAATTAGAGT
Source organism: Empidonax traillii (assembly GCF_003031625.1). Classification (NCBI taxonomy): domain Eukaryota; kingdom Metazoa; phylum Chordata; class Aves; order Passeriformes; family Tyrannidae; genus Empidonax; species Empidonax traillii. Next base: position 268,949 of record NW_020955836.1, read on the forward strand.
GCAGAATATTATTTAGAAAGAAAAAATATTAAAAAATGTAGAAAATACAAGCCAAAAGTTAAATGAATTCTCATTGCCAGCTGATCTTAAGGTTAAACTATGAAACACCTTCAAAATGGTTTAGAAAGTTCTGAAGTTTGATAAAATAGAATAAAAACAAATCAAACATTTTTTAAAAAGATCTTATCAGGCTGTATTTTTTTTTGTTGTTTTGTTTTTCATTTTTCAGGAAAAAAGGACTCCTTGGATGGATGAAAAAACAGGTAAAAAAAATTGAATGTTTGAATTGTAGATTATATATTGTAGACTACATGTGAATCTAGACATCAGAATGAGAATTTTGGAATTGTTTAGCTCTTTCCCAGTTAGATAAAAATTAATAAAATATTTTGGCCCTTTGCAGAATATGCTTTGTAAACATTTTCCTTTATTTATATTGTTATGTTGGGGGTACATCTGTCTTATTTGTGATGTATCCACACTATGTTTCGTGTAACTACATCCTCCTCTGGTATGATCTGTTAATGATATTTCCTACATATTTTAAAGATCTTTTTAACCTTTACATGCTGTCAAGATGACCATCCTGATGTAATTTCTCTTCATCCAAGGAATAAGAGATCAAATACCCTAGTAACTGCAAAAAACCCTCTTTCTTGAAGCTGTAGACTGGGAAACTTTATGTGGATGAGAACTAGGATGTACTTGGAGGCAAGTTTTTGTTGAGACTTTAATCTCTTGTGATAGTGTGGATGAGTAAGTGATCCCAATACTTGTGACTGACCATAGGTAAGCAACTATTCAAGTCCTACTTGTAAAGTCTGATGAAATTTCTGAATCTGCCAGGATCTTAGAAGGCCACTGCTTTTGACTGTAGGTCTTTAGCATGGAGATTTGATGCTGGTTCCAGCAGCATGAACAAGTAAGGGATTTCAGAAAATCTCTAGTCCACTTTTCTGCTCAAAGCAGGGCCAGTTAAGAGGTCAACTGAGTATGCTCAGGGCTTTATCCATTTGGGTGTTAAAAAGTTCCAAAGATAGACTGCATAACCTCCATGGACAATCCCTTTCCACTTGTTCTCTGTCTTTAGTAGGAAAACATTCCTCCTCATACCCAAATTTAACCCCTCTTGTTTCATTTTATACCCTTTGTCTCTCATCCTTTCACCTTGTTATTAAAGAGCCAGGTTACATCTTCTCACAAACCTGCTTATAGGCACTGCAAGCCTGCTATTCTGAAGACTAAACAAGCTCCATTCCCTGTTGAAGGTGTGCACCAGGTCCTCGGCCACTTCAGTAGCGCTCTGCTGAACTTGTTACAGCAACATCTTTCATACACTGGGAGGCCTGAAAGTGGGTAAAATATTCAAGAAAATGATGAGGTATGAGGATAATCACTTCCCTTCTTGTACTTGCAAGACTCATGAGATCAATAACTCAGTTATTTTCACAGAGTATTGGAAAATACCTTGTCCATGACTGTTTCCCTAATGTTAGCTGTATTCCTGGTACTACAAGATTATGCTTTGTCTTACTGTGCTCAGCCCTTTGCCTGTAACAAAGGCTTTATCATAGCCTTTCTGTTGCCATCTTATAGCCTTGTTGTTGAACCACAATCAGGATAAATATTAGCCATTTACAAGTCCTGTCTTCAGACTGAATTTCCCATTACAATTTATGATTTTTTACACTGACCCACCTACTATGGCTGTGCATAAATGGCCTGGCTCTGACTTCTTGATAATCTCCTTGTAAGTATTGAAAGGTTGCAATTAGGTCCTTGTGAAGTACTCCCTGAACAACTCAGGTGGCTGACCTAATCCTGGTTTATAATATTTTTCTTTTATTTGTGTTGAAAAACTGGACATAACATTCCAGACTGTCAGGCATGGTCAAGCGATTTACCTTAATGAATCTATCCTGGGTATTCCCAACCACCTTTCACCTTTCAGGAGAAAGGGAAAAGTGAAGGAGAGAAAAAAGAGAAGAATAAAATCACATTATTTAAAATAGAAAGCATAAAAAGAACCACTTTTAAGCTCAATTTCCATATCCAGTGAAATAGGACCAGTTTTAAGAAATCAGGTTTGACAATTTCTCTTTACAATAAAGAATAAAAGAAACTCGAGGATGGAGATACTGAGAAGTATTTCCATACCAATAAAGCCAGGAAAAAGGTATTCACACTCCCTGGGTGTTCTTGTTCTTTGTACCTCTAGAAGGGGGTGAATCTGACTCGCTGACAGAGCAACAACATCCCAAGTTGTTCTGTTCATTTGAAAGAAAAGAAGTCTGGTTCACTGACACTGAAGTTTTTCTGTCTTATCTTAGTTGTCCTAGGCTCTAATTTCATATTTATATAAATGTTTGAGGGATGTTGTTATAATGGCACAGGTAGATAAAGGTATTATATTCTACAAAGGTTTCTTGACTTGTAAGTACTCTCCTTTTTGCTTTCAGAAAATTATGTGCAAGGACTGTATTACAGAAAAATGGATTCTTTTCTTATAGAGGGATTTCATGTGTCAGAAATTATAAGAATAATTATTTACTTAAATCTTTATCCAATTCCATAGCTCAGCCACATAGCAAGCAGATGTCATTATAGACTTACCTTTTTTGCATGGTTGGTTTAAAAATTTACCTGAAATTAGAATGAAACATTGAGATGAAAAAGAATGTCTTTGACAAGATGTGGGGAAAACTGATAAAAGTACTTTTAATGATAGGTAATTTTTTAACAGTGTCACCTGAAATACTTATTCATCTCTAATATAGACTTAGAAATACTTTGGTTGCCTATAATTGAAACAGCAGAAAAAATTCTCAGCCAATAATTTGTACACCCGTTGCAACTCTTCACAGATAATTCTTATCATCTTTAAAGTTTTTAATGTAGATAATTAGAGTATTGCTATGTCTTTTGGTGTATTTAATCCATCACTTTGTTATCTTAAAACCACTGGCACATAATAAAGTAAGAATGTGCAGAACTGTTTCTGTATACCCTGCTAGTTTGGACCTCTTCCTGCTTCATTTCCGAATGAACCATACATGATCAAAGTGATGGATCACTCTCAGGACCTTTCTGGGACAAAGCAAGTTTTTTGATTTTCAGGTATATAAATAATTCTCCTATTAGATTAAATATGCTACAGTGGGATCAATTACTTTGGCAATAACAACTAATGTTATTATATTGGTAAATACACACTAACTACTTAGCAAAGTTATAAGATATTTATACTTAGAGGGAAACATTTTGGAGAAATAATTTCTTCTGAATACTTTAATAATTAAGAAGGGAAAACCGTTTCTGAATTTTTTAAAATTTCTTTAAAATTGTAGAATTTTTAAAGGGAGAAAAAAACCCTCTATCTAAATGGGTCTGCTTTTAAAAATGCTGTGGTTCATTAAGTGCAGTCTGTCCTTCTTATGCAGGGATAGGAGACAAAAGAAGAGAAATATGGATACTCTTGGCTGTCTTCCTGATTTGATACTTGTAGAACAAGGAAAAAATAGAGAACTTTCACACCATTTCTCTATGTCCATTCTCATTGTTCATTAACTTATCACTACATAACAATTATTTCATTCTTTTTTCCAAGCTACCACAAGTTTAGAAATCATACCTTTTTCCTCTCCCCCCAAAAAGGAGCTTCTAGAGACCAGAGTTACACCCTTTTCTTTCTCTACATGTAATTTTCTAGTACATTATTGCTAAGGTTTCAACAGTGTTATTATGGCCTCCAATTTATACCAAGTTTTATTTTAAAAAAAAAGTAAAGTAGTGGAATCTGTAATAATTTATGAATGTTTATTTTATTCTAGTTTTAGGATAGATAAAGTTTATTTGCAAAGATGCTTTATCACTGTTTAAATAAAATTGATTCTTTGTCTCATGAAATTTTATGGAAGATATGTTTTGGAAAAATCTTTAGTGTTACGGCTTACAGGTTTAAGTTCATTTTTCATAAACTTTATTAAAAGTCTGTATCTGTTCCTGATGACATACAAGTCATTAGCCAGTAACATATATTTCAATAAATTTTGCACAGGTATCTTTTGTTCGATATTTTTGCTCTGTAGAGCTACCTTAAACAGGCCTTTAAGCTACCATGCAAAATAGTCGAAATCTCACATATCCCACTTCATCTAAGTTTTATTCTGTCAAAATAATGTTTATTGAATGCAATGAATTACGTTAATTAATTAACACAATGAAAATATCAGATGCTTATAAACAGCACAAAGAAAAAGAAAAGTCTGCTTCTTTTTTGTTTGTTTGGGTGTTTTTTTGTTTTGCTTTTCTTTAATGTTAAATGGCATTTTGAATATTTATCAGATAGGGGTTTTTCAGGAAATCTGGACAGAATGACATGAAATTCTGTATTTAAAATACATTAAAGATAACAGCTTCCACATGGAAACTCTATTATTACATTTTTGTGAGAATGATACTGATATATCAAGACTTTAGGAAAGGAAAAAAATAATCAATAAAAATTATTACCAATAACTTATTAACTTAAGGAGACAAAGGAGATAAAAGTTGCAAGCTCTGAAATATTTTTAAAATGTAAAATTATTTTATCAGGAAATGTTTACAGTTTCCTCATGCAACTCAGGATTACAGACTACAGAACATAACTTGTATACAAAAACCTACAAATTTATATGAGATTTTTGCAAATTGACATTTAATTTTTCTCCTAAAAAAAAAAAAAATTAAAACCTTCTAAACCTTCTAAATTTGGTTATTTTCTGGATGCTTTTTTAAAAAGATAAAACTATTCAAGCCCTTCAGAATCTTTTGTTCACAATAAATATTTAATATTGGGTTTGATTTTAACCATTTTAAGAATCTTACAACTTTTTTTCAATTTTTTATTATTTTACACGACTTTAAAATGAAATTAAATTTATTTATATTCTTTAATAAATAAACTAATTATGATGTAGTTTCATATAAATCAGGCTGGAGAGTCAGGTTTTCCTTACAAATTAGAAAATTATATTTCTATTCACTTCTAACCAAGAAAGGACTGTATTTATTTGCAAGAGAAGGCAAAAACTTGTTCAGAGAAAATGATATATAGTAATGGGAAAGAATTTCACGGTTTTTTTCCAGTAATTTCTCTAATGTCTTAATAAACTGTTGCTTTCTGGCCCTTTTGAAGCTACCATATTCTTCTTACAAATTTTTGAGGCTGTTACTTAGTAGGTATTATTCTCTGATTTATACATCTCAAAACTAATAAAAATTGAGAAATACTTGTCATCATTAACATTTATTTCGTTTTCTCATCTGGAATTAAAATCTGGAACAGCAGAGAGCCTATATATTACTTGAATCTTCCCTAAGCCCTTGAGATAATGTGTAATTGATAGCTAGATTGTGTGTTGACTTTTTGCATGAAGTTAATTTCTTCTGGGTTATGGACTAGCACCTAGTGAGGAGTGTATACGCTGCTAATGGAATTGAAGGAAGTATGATATTTGAGATTTTAGTATGTACCCTGTTCAAATTAAAACCAACAAACAGTCCTATAAAATTTTATAGAAAAATAGGAAAAATATAAATTAGCTTCTATTTCTATCAGGTAGTCTTTTAGATTACTTATGCTCACATACTTAAAAAAAAAAAAAAAAAGAAGTTATATATACAAAGCCCCTCCTTTATTTCTGTGTGCTGTAGTGTTCAACTACTAGAAGTAGCATTTCCGTGTGCTGAGTGGTGCATAGTGTTCAAGAAAAAATCACAGGTTTGTCACAAATTACCTACCTGTTGAGACCTTTTTTTCACAGTTTATTGTACATGCACTATGCATTGTACAGGACTGGACAGAAAGCGGAAATGAAAAGCAATTTCCTCGTCATGACTGCTGCAAGTTTTGGCAGACAGAACCAACAGGAAAAGGGAAAAATTCTACTTCTCTGAGTTAATGGATGCATGCACGGTAGGGGGAAGCTCCAGAATTATTTGTTAGGCAATTATACAAGAGCAGAGAGCAAATAATGACATATGCTGAATGTGGTGAGGAAAGCAGAGGCTGATGCAGAGAACAGAGCCAAAACTAATCTTAAAAGAGTCAGTGACTGCTCCCATAGACAAGAAGGGTTTTATGCTCACAGCAAAATTGTTTCAAGTCCTGAAAGTTGCCAAATCTGTCAACAAGATGGAAGAAGAGACTGAAGCTTGGAAACCTTTTTTTTTAAACTTTTTAAACCAAAATGATTTGGACCAGCAAGTCTGATTTTTACCTTGTTCAGGTTTCTTTTTTTTTAGCTGTAATAAAAGTCTTATATTTTGACAAATTTTCATGCACCATTCAGTGCTCTTTTCATTATGATATGTTTGTGCAAACATATGTTTATAAACACCACAAAATTTTTAGGTGCTAGTATCTAAAGAAATACAAATTCTATAAATAAAATAATTTTCAATCATGACAGGACAAAAACCAAAGCGTATCTTTCTCAAAATTCCTGTGAGAGTTTTAGGCCATAAAACACCAGTGAACACAATCTCCTTCATGCCAAGACAGGGATAAATGTTAATATACCATCTTGAGAAAATATTATGGTTTTTAAAGATGTAGTTATACTATTTCCTTCTCTAATTGATCTACATATTGTTTAAAAGTAGGGTAAGAAGGGAAGAGGAAATGGAAGAAAATGTCACCACACTAACTCAAAGTCTTTTTGGGTTAGTGTGGTGACATTTCCTTCCTGAAATCTTCCTGAAGTTAGATTAGCTGTTGGTCACATTCAAGTTTTATTTGGCTGGTATTTCTACTGAGCCATTTAATGTCTCTGATATTAATGTGACATTGAGGTCTGGATTTATCTACCTTCTCTGAGAGAGAAAGAGTGGGAACTTAATTGTTTTAAACTCATTTTACAGGCAATGAAGAGAGGCAGATTTTTGTTTGTGCAAATTCAGATTTTTTTAAACAGCCTAAAGGGGACTTCATAAATGTTCTACATAGTTTTTAAGGCATTTTACATAGATTTAAATTTGCTATTACCTTGTCTACAGTGTAGCAATTCTTATTCTTCCTTTTCTTATTTCATGTAAGGAAACTGATGAATTTTTGATTTAGGAATTCTTTCTCGTTTTATTGAAGATCATGGTCATGAGATCTTATTTTTCCTAAAACATAATTCAAGAAAAAAGGGTAGTATGAGCATTCTATAGCTCCAAAGAATTCAGAAAATAAAAAAGCTGAAAAAGAACTTGCTTGGGAATTTCTCTGTCTGTACAGAGGGGAAAATTTTTCCCTAGAGAGGTTTTAGAAAAGGTGATAAATTCAGAGGATTTTCCCTTTATGTAGACTTACAGCTATAATTTCAGGTTCCATTTCAACTTTTTTCCAAATGAGACTAGAAACTGCCAAGATATTAATCATGCTTCAAATATTTATAGCCTAACAGCCAATTCAGCTTCAACTGTGACTTTATTACTACTATCCCTAAGGTAACTCAATTATACTTATTTTGTATTACATGATGTAATGCATCAGTCTAAGATCATAATGACATAATAAATAAGTTGAGAAAAAAAGGAAACCTGAAAGAATTAATTGAAATAGTCTTTGCAAGAGATGAAGAGGGACTAAAGGAATTGACTAAAACAGTATTTACAAGAGATGTAGAAACTTACCAGAGATGGAGAGACTTACTGCAAAATTTTGATGCTCAATCCAAAAATTTTTCTCCCTATCACTTTAGAGACAGTCACTTCTTGCAGAGTCTGAAGATCTATGATTTTAAATGAATGTACTGCAAGTGGTGCACAAGACAATAACTATCCACTGACTGATGCCCAGCTCATCTCCGAATAGCAACTGGCCCCTTCCATCTATGTCCCTCCAGTTTATATACTGAGCATGACGTTCTATGGTGCAGAATATCTCTTTGGCCAGTTTGGGCCAGCTGTCCCAGCTGTGCTCCTTTCCAACTTCTTGTGCACTTGCTCATTGGTAGAGCACAGTGTTTAGTTAACATTTATTCTCATACCAAATCCAAAACACAGCACTGTAACAGCTAAGAAGACAATTAACTCTGTCACAGGTGAAACCAGGACAGACTGCCAAAGAAAGAATTCGAAATTGTGAGCAACTGTAGGAGGAAAACGACACCAAAAAAAATTGTTACAGTAAGATGACTACTACCAGTCAGGTAATCAAGCAGGTAAAGTACTCATAACACAAGCAAAAAACTAGGCCAATAATAGCTATGTAGAGTGTAAATATTCCTTTCTAATTGTTTTCAAGAACACGTATGTAGTAGTTTATCTTCCCAGAAATCCCTTGTACTACTAAATAGATATTCCCTTCAACCCTTTTTCACTGGAACTATTTACTAAGTGGGATCTTTTCTCTATGAATCTTACGTATACTCAGTGATTAGTAGCTGGAAAATGTAAACAACTGCTTAGCATTTATGAACCAACAATTCTAAATACAGTCCTTGTGTTTGTATGTATTAATATTCAAGCATCAATAAATAGGTCTGGTATTTTCCAGTTCCTTCAGGCCAAAATCCCACCAACGCCTCTCAGCATGAATCCAGTGTGTTTCAAATGTGACCAATTAATTTTGCAAATGAAGAGCATCTGTGCAGGGTGCATGTATCAGACTTGAATTCATTTCATACTGCATATATAGAACACTGTATGTCTGGAAACATTTCTGTTTGGAAAAAAATATAAGAAGAAGGAAGTTAAAGAAAAGGACAGTTTCCTGGGGGAGAAAAAAAATCAGATGTAAACTTAAACTTAATTCTAGCATTTTATGACTATCATTTATTTCTTTGGGACTGATCTTTTAGATGAGTAAGAATCATCACAACCACGCATATAGCAAATCTTTCATTCCCTGGGAGCAAGGGGCCAAATCTTAAAATGAACTGAAATAATGGACTGGACTTGTGTGGAACTTAACTTTTCCAAAGTGAAGTTGGATTGTGGGTGAAAGAAAAGAAACAAAAACAAACCCCAAAACAACAACAAAACCCACAACCAAACAAAAACAAACAAACTAACCCCAAAACCAAACAACAACAACAAAAAAACCAAACACAAAGAAACAAACATATTTAACTAGAAGTAAATAGTTGGTAAAGAAGAAATGAGAAGTTTCCTGGTTCACAAGTTTCATTCTAGATCAGTGTAGCCACAAGGAAGTGGTAAGTTAACTTCATTACTGAAAGGTAGTTGTGTTTTGATGAAAGGACTGATCAGGATAATGGAGTTACCTTCAAAAGAGGCTTTATGGTTATTAATATCAGGAGGAATAATACTTCTCTATGTAACTGAAAGCAAGTCATGAAGTAAACAAAGTTTGGAATCTTTTGCACACCTCTTACACTGTATAAAGAGGTCAACTCTCACTCAGACCTTCCAAAACTGAGCTTAAGGAATTCCTGTTGACTGACATTCAGCCTGTATTTTTCTTTTAGGTGTCTACATCTTCCCCAATCACTATATTCATTCAGTGTCTCTCCTCTTTGGCTGTACAAGAAAGAGACATTTCATATCAAGGACACATCTCATTCTGCCTTGTCCTGCCATTAGCGAGGACCAGATAGGGAAGTTCTGTGCTTTGGAGTGAGGTTTTATGAGATAAAGTCCACATAAGCGATTTTTTTTCCCCTACAGAGAATATTTTTTTCCCCAGAAGATGCTTTACATCTTAAATAAAGAAGTTCTACAGTTTTCCCTCATATTTTGCTTTTAATATACTTTCTGTGGTTGCGGTATGAATACTGTCCAAGAAATATTAGGCTTTTTCTTTTTATTTTTTCAGGCATGTAGCATCAATTATATCTCATTGCAATATGACTCACAGGTTAATTAGGCATTGTATAAATAAGTGTTTCTATTTATATTTTTTCGATTTGTTGTATAGCTATGCATGTTGTTAGTCAAGCAGTGTTAGGTGTTTGTGACCTTTCTTTTAAATTAATTTCTCAAGCAATCTAATCAAGTTAGTTGTTCTTCTCTGATCTTCATTCAGTTTGTTCCTTTTCCCTTTCCAATCAGGTACCAAGACGTTGAGACATGTATAAAGTATTCCAGGCACAGTCTTAACGGGCCTGATAGACAGTGACTAATACTTTCAGAGGATTGATTACTTAATGTTTTGGCACATGATGCCAAAATTATCATTGACCTTGGATTATTTTCCCCCTTGAAATACCACATTTAGAGCTAGAAGCAAAATGTCATATTGCCAGAAAATTTCCAAAGTTAAATGTTCCCTTTTTTTTAAGAATCAAGGCAAGTAGTTGAAAAAAAAAAAAAGAACCAATAATCCTCTTACATTAATTTAAGTCAGTTGGAATATTTCATTTTGACATTTTCCAAATGTTGCAATCTTATCTTTCTAAATGACAAGCCATCCATAATTAGCTAACATTTTTACACAGAAACTAATCTTTTTTTTTATATGTATGTAAAAGGTCAAAATAAGATATTTTAATAATTCTGAAACATTTAATATGTAATGAGATGCAGAAAATCACTTTTCCCCAGGATATTCATAGAATAAACAATTTGACACATCTAAAAAAATAACAGACTCAGTGCAAATGTTCTGACCACTTTTAATCCTACTGAAATTTTTTTTCAATTATTGCTCTGTTTGACGTAATTATCCATGTGCTATCTTCCTACATAATACCTAGTTTAGATTTTTTCCAATTAAACGGTGTGTTTTCCAAGTTTCATTCATCAAATGTTTCTGTACTTTCTAGTTACATTTGTATTATTTCTCATAAACACTCACAGCACTTTCAATTTCAGGTTTCATTAGTATGCTCTTTACTCTCACTTTCAGATTGTTAATGAAGATGTCTAATAGGACAAGAGATGATTCTGACCCCTATGGCAGTGTGTGACACTTCATTTCATCTTGAAATGTTGTTCACGGTATTCTTTGCATTGCTTCAGTCAATCTTCATCCACAGGACTTCACGCTTATTTTGATCTGCATTAAATGTGTAACATTTCTTTGGACATTATATTGAATATTGAAGTTAAAAAAAAGAACATCATTCCCCATCCCAAATCCAATACATCTAGTGTGCTCTGTGTAATTTCTTCTACAGTTCTATAAAAGATAAAATGGGCTTATTGTAGAAGAGAATGTAGCATTATATGGTGATTGTTGACCATGTTCCACTGTTATCAATTCACTGCTTATGTAGGCAATGCAATCCCATGATCTCTGCATGACCCAGAAAATTAAGAGAAAGACACTATTTAACAAGTTATTGCCTAAATTTTATGTGGTCAGAAGAAAGTAACACAATTCCAACGCCATAGTGACAGATCTCCTTACTGACCAGCTGCTCAGCCATTCTAAATAGGTTTCTATCTCTCTGCCAGACATTGCAGCTCTTCTGAATAGGTACAGACGCAGAACTCCTGGCCTGAATGTTCTGTGTGTGTTTTTATTAGGACTTGACTAGAATTAAAGAAAGGCTAAGAGTTAGAAAATTATCAGGGGAACCTAGCTCCCCTGAAACGCTCAGCTTGGGAGCTGCTCATAGCACAATTCTAGTACATACAGACCAAGAAAAGGCCTGCCTGGAGGAGAAAGTGCTGCTAGATTTTTCTACTGCATTTTATTTTTAAGGATGTAATCAGAAGGTTGTTTTGTTTTATTTTAGTTTTAATGTATTGGGTTTACATGAAAAGGTTTTGGTAGCAGAGGCAAAGCTGCAGGGTTTACTTGTGTGAAGCCAGGAGCTGCCCCAGTGTGGGACACAGTTCCAGCCAGATCCGAGGACTTGTCACTGGTCAAAGTTGAGCCTATCAGTGATTCTGGTGGCATCTCGGAAATAACATATTTAAGAAGTGGAAAAAATGCTGGAGTTGTGAGATGGAGGAGTCAGAATACGTGAGAACAAAAACTATGCAGACTCAGAGGTCAGTGAAGGAGGGAAGGAAGGTGCTCCAGGTGCCAAAGCAAAGATTCCCCTGCAGCCCATGGTACAGATCATGGTGATTCAGGCTGTCCCTCCACAGCTAGTGGTGGTCCATGGTGGAGAAGTGATCCACCAGCAGCCTGTGGAGGACCCCACACTGGAGAAGGTGGATGTGCCCTGAAGGAAACTTTAGCCCATAGAGAGCCCATGTGAAGTAAGCTCCTGGCAGGACCTGTGGCCCCATGGAGGACTCACACTAGAGCAGCTCATTCCTGAAGGACTGTATCCTCTTGGAAGGATCATGCTAGAACAGTCCTCGAAGAACTGCTGCCCATGGGAGGTACTGATGTTGGAGAAATTAATGAAAAACTGTCCCTTGAGGTTGGAACTCCATGCTAGAACAGAGGAAGAGCGTGAGGAGGAAGGAGTGGTATAGACAATGCTTTGTGGAGTGACCGTAACCCCCATCCCTATCATACCGTGTCAGTCAGAGGAAGTCTTGAGTGAAGTTGAGGCTGGAAAGAAGAGAGAGACAGGGAGGGAGATATTTTTGCATTTGTTCATGTTCCTCATTATTCAACTCCCTTTAATTTGCAATAAATTAATTTCTCCAAGTTGAGTCTGTTTACACCATGGTGGCAACTGGTAGCCAATTTCCCTGTCCTTACTCTGACCCACAAACTTTTTGCTGTATTTTCTCCCTCTGTCCTCTTGAGGAGGGTGAGTCATAGAGCAGCTTGGTGGACACCTTGAAGCGAGCCAAGGTCAACCCACCATACTGAAAAATTAGATCTCTTTTCTTACCTACTACAATACACTGGAAATAAAAAAAACCCCAAACAACCAGAAAGTCTTCAAAATTTTCTTCAAATTTAAAATTGTCCAGGAATTTCCTTCTATTAGATAACTAGAATTACTAATTAGTAAAATTCTTTCAAAATAGTCACCACAACCTATTCGGAATTAAGATGAAGGGGATTTTTAAATAATTATGGGGGTTTTCGAGCTCAGTTAAGTTCATTATAGAATCAAAAGAGGATGATCAGGTGATTGGTTGGTAGTTCTGTGGAAACTTTTTTTTTCAAATCTGTAGTTTTGTGTGGTTTTGTTTAAATATATGAGTAATGACTGGCTATTCTTATTACTTTTATAATTATATACCTTTCCTGTATACTTACAGAATATTCTATTTCACAGTAACATGCAGAAACATTTTGAAGAGGTTTACTGCAGAAATATTCCTTTGAGATACTGGCATTTGTTGCTTTTCAATTTCAGAGATTCCTTGTGGACAGTCTTTATTTAGGGACACCTTAGGAGCAGAACACTGAAGGAGCTTGGTGAAGGGAGGGATGAAACAAAGAATGGAGTGAAACAAAGGTGCAGTGCTCCACTGAAATCAACGCAAATACGAAACAAAAGATGGAGCAACACAGAAGTGTTGTGCTTACGCTCCATCGAAAACAATGCAGTTAATATCATCTAAGTCAAAGGATCAAATGATCCAGGCAATAATAGAAAGCCGAACTTTTCTTCATTAACTCAAAAATACGTTTTACTTTTCATGGCCTGCATATGCTAATGACTAAAGTCACTCAGACTCCACCTAAAAACGAAATGACATCAACTGTAACTTTACCATTTCCCCTCCTTCAAAAGAAAATAACCTAAATTAGTTGGGAATGAAGGTCAGAGAAGATTCCATTGTAACTTCTGGATTCAGTTGATGGGCTGAACACGCCTCCTGCCCCACAGGGACGCCCAGTGGGTAAGAACCATACTCTATGTGTGCTGAATAATCATCTCAACCTAGCTTTTACTGGTCATTAGAGCTTGCCTGTGGTTGGGGACAATCAGCAGCAATCTCTGAAGCTTGACTTGTCACTAATATCTTCTATATTTGTTAATAAAGTGTGTTATTAGTAAACCTTAAGTGAGTCCTTAAAGGATGCTGGCAGCTGCTAGCAGTGGACAACATACTTGACAAAGACAAAGGATGCTGTCAGCTGGTAACGCTGAAAAGGTTAGTTGAACAACCCTCCTATACAATGGGGTGTTCAGTGGGGTACCCATAACAGGGCACTGACATATTGGTAGGTCACAAGAATCTTATCTTTCCTGAGGGTACTGATAGACTGATCAAACACAAAAGGTTCAAGGAAATCTGCCCCTTTTATGTGGCAACATATCACATCTATAACTGCCTTACAAATACCATCTTGATGGTAAGAGGCCTGATAAATCTCTAACAGACAAGAATTGCCTGAACACAGTATTTTAATTGAAAGTGCTGCTAAATTATTGATTTTTTCCTCAAACAGGAACAGACTTCTGAAGAAAAAGACACTGTTTGTTTTGTTATGTTGTTGTTATTTGGTGGGGTTTGTTTGGTTGGTTGGTTTGGGGTTTTTTGTCCTATGAAGCTTATTGCTTTTTGATGTATTTTTCCAGGGTAAGGTCTTCAGGAAACAGGCTCTGCATATATGTATTGTTGTGTAAACTGCTGTGTTATAAACCAGATGCTCTATGGAAGTAAATCAACACTGTGTCGTTGAAGTTCAGCTTTGGATTGCCAATTAACTGAAGGTAATTAACATTTTTAAATACTAGTCTGAAACTTCTTTTGGATGAGAAATATTTATAGTTTATTCTACTGATGAACCACACTGTTTATTTGAATTCAGTTCTTCTTCGAGTTAGGAATTCATGAACACCCCAAAGAAATGCATCTGTTGTGCCTAAGCCTGCATAACAGTTTGAAATAAGCCTTTTCTTTTTGTTTCCCACAGAAGTCCTGGATCCACAGTCTTCATAACGCTTATGGCAGTCTACTTGGAGACAAATGGAGATAAGGATTTCTTGTCTCCCCTTGTCTCCCCCAAATTTTGGGTTTTTTATTATAATAGAAGATGCATATGCATAGACAAACAATGCTGTGAAATCAAATGAGTCACAATCAATATAAAATCTGGTGTAAATGTAGTAATACAGAGATAAAAGTATATAATAACTGAATATATATATTATCTCCCCCCATGAAAATGATCTATAGCATTATTACGGCAATGAAAATGTTCTTTTAGCTGTAATGTTGCAGACTAAAGGGGAATTTTTTCTGTTTAGTCAGAGATTCTAGGCAATATAGCTACTCTAAGTTAGAAACCAACCCTATGCAGGCCATATCTGCTTATAAGTTAAGACTCAGTACTACTAAGTCCCTTGACAAGTCAAGGAGCAGTTCAGCTCACATTCAGAATACATGTAGCACCAAAACTGTAACACCAAAATCTATGTTATGCTCAGAAGTAATTGTCATGGATATTTGTAGACATTTTGTTTTCATACTTATGAAAAAGAAGTTTTTAAATTGCAGCCTTAAACTTTGGAATGGTTCAAAGCAAATGACTGTGATTTGAGGCACTATCATATTTTCTGCCCATTCATTTTACCATCCTACCTTCAAAATAGAAGTAGTAGTGAGATGACCTTCCCTTTATTTCTAGTCCCTGTCACGAATTCCTGTAAGTCACCTAGTGTATAAACCACCCACTCATGACTGTTGGATGTACCCAAATTAATATTAAAACATTCAGAGTATATAGTCTGAATCAGTAAGACTGATCTACTTAAACCTATTGAAAATGTAAGCGATTTATCTGAACAGTTCTAATGTAAATTGTTGCTTAATATTCTCACTACATGGAGAAATTTCTGTTATTGCTGTCATTATCTTAAACATAACCTCTCATGATCAACACAGGCTATGTACTAGAAATTATCTTTGCAGAAAAACTTTCTACATAATTTTCTGAAAACAGTACAGTTCATATGTCTGTTGATGCAACATGAGATAGTATACATGCTCAGCTGCAGTTGGAATTTTGATTTTCTGTTACAGATAGAGCAGATAATCCTTTTGTGTCTCTCAGTGCTTTGGGGTACATTTTTAAGATTTAGCCATGTAATATGTAATATTCATGTGAGAGCACTTTAAATGATTCTTTGAAATTTCCACTCTCCTCAGGATCACTATGGTCTTTCTGATCATTCACAACTGTACAGCCCTATAGTCAAAAAATTATGTGCTCTAAACTCTGTTACCACTGTAACAGACTATAATTACTTCTTTAGTGTAGTCCCATACTGCTTTGCCCTTCAGTAACTGATTAGATGCACCAGAACACTATTTCCAATATTCACCAAAGCTTTCATATAACTCTTATGTGTTATTGATTTAACAGCTGTTTGGTTTTGTTGGTGAACAATAAAATTATTGTTCATGTAAATAGAATTAAAAATATAGTTTAAGAAAATTATAGATTCCTTTACTCATATAAAAAATTAGGATAAAGTTTGGCTTTATTTTTTGTGATCATATACAAGCATAGTAGACATAGCTTTATCTTCAGAGAACTCATAATTAAGATATTTTATTAACATCAAATTGTGTCTCAACCAAAGTGTGAGTTCGAAATATAAATAGGTTGTCATTGGTTAATCAAGCTCTCTTACAGTTCAAGTATAAATGGATACTAAATCCACTTAGTCTCCCAAATTAATTTTGTTATTCATACATGAATAAAAGTATGAAAATCATCAAAGCAAAATAAGCTTGATATTCTCTGAAGTCTGGGGAGAAATGCTCGTGATGTTCTCCAGCTCCAGCAGGAAAACCACTCTCTTTCAAGTTGGAGATATCCTTTGAACTTCTGATAATCTTTCACCATTTTTTTATCAGCACCTACATATTAATTTCTACTACAGAAAGGTGAGTTGCCTCTTTGTGTTCTTAGAGTATACACTCTACCGGTCTTTTATTTAACTGGGGGCAAGGTGGGTCAATGACATACTGAAGCATAGGGGAATTCATTCAGATAAAATGTTTCTGCATATCTAGGGAGCAGTCCTAATAATATTTAACCCCAGTTCATAGGATAATCTAAATGCTTCAATGTGCAAGATCTTTTTTATTTTCCTTCTTTAGGGTGAATATTTTTTACACTTTTATATGATATTTTTGAGGAGGTTGTTGGGCTTTCATTTGATTGTTTTTGTTCGGTTGTTTGGTTTGTTTTTTTTTTTACTTGAATGCACCAAGATTATTTACGGCTTCATTAAACTATTTTCTAACCTAAATATTTGAACTTAGAATCTCTCCTGTTTTGAAGAGTTAAATCTTTATTTCAACAAAGCATTCGAAAGAACATTTGGGCTGAACTTATGTGTCATTTATCAGTACTTGTATAAGCCACTAAGAATCTGAAGGCTCTATGCTTTGTTAAATATTCATTTTCCAGTATTTATGTTACAATAAAAATTGGAATCCAATAAAAGAGATGCATGTGTCCTGTGAAAGTTATCAAGACAAAAAATCCAGAACAAAGAAAAACATTTCCATTTGCTTATTCACAGATCACACTATTTGTTTCATGGTAAGACCCTGTATTTCCTCATTTTTCTGCACTACTGAGTGATGATATGCTTTGCATGTTTGTTCATCAAGGGACCTCTGTCACTCAGTCTTCAGCAGATGTGTTCTAATTTTTATCATGTGAGAGGTATTTTCTCCAACTGTAAATTAAAAAAAAAAAAGAATGGGATGCATCGGTCTGGAATAAATTACATCTATCATTCATGGTTGCCCTAAAAACTGCTGTTTAATATAAGAAAGGTAATTTTTGATTGTTCCATTAGCTCCACCAATTGGTAAGTCATAGCAGAGAGGCAGAAAACTAACCATGTGGTAAATGTAATAGTGAATTGCAAATAATGATTGGATTTTGAAACGAGGTTCTGTAACATTTAAGACCGCACTCTGGGTTTCAAATATCTATATATCGATATAACAAGGGGCTTATAGAACTAAACATTGCAACTGACTTAATCAAATATAAACCACTAAATTAGATATTTATTCCTAGAAACAGGCAAACTGAGAAAAAATGATCCTACAGAGTTATAGATTTTATTGAAATAAAATTTATGTTGAATTTAAATAATGGGTTTAGATTATTTTGAATAATTTTATGCAGCTTTTATACAGACCTAGCTTCAGTCTGCACATCATGCAATCAAGGAAGCGTTTCTTACCAAGAAAAGCTATCTCCTTTGTTTAAGTTATGAGAAAGCATGTGTTAGTCCAGTCATAATGTTCATTTTTCATGGTGAGCAGCAAATTCACTAAATCCTTTTAGAGAACTACTTCAGTCCTTCCATTCAGAGAAATTATGTTCCAAGTTAGCATTGTGAATTACCTTCCTTCTTGCTAGTATTGAATACCAACAAGTATTATATAAGGTGAGAATCTGAGAGTACAGAACTTATGTGGTCTATCAGCTTTCCTTCTCTCTCTCCACAAAAGGAAGTGAATGTACAGGGTTGTAATACAAAAACATAATACAATGTCTTAGAATAAGAAAGTTAATAGGAGTGAGCATTAAGATGAGGAGGTGGGTTATGATGATGAGGTGAGGCTGTACTGACCCTTGAACTATCAGAGACTACAAAAGATAGAGAAAAATAGGCATTTGTAGCATTGAACTTATTTATCTAGAGATGAATTAAACCTTGAAAGTCTCTCCACTGACTGTAAAAGGAGTCAAGGGTAACTAATTCAACTATCATTTTCTGCAATGTAGGCATCTGTACTTCACCACTTGATCCCTAGCCCTAGACCCTGCTTTTGCAGCAATGCACACCTTCCACTGCACCTGAAATAAATGAGATTTATGTTTTGAATAAAAGAAAGTCTACATCCTTCTAAGAAAACAGGTTTTAGAAATCTCAAATTGTTTACAAGCTTCAGTCATTGACAACTCTGTGCTTCAGCTCCCCAACTATTAAACAGGAATAATACACTCACTTCATAGGAGTTCCATGAAAGCAAATTAATTACTATTTTTGGAGTGTTAAATGTTATAATGATCACTGCCATAAAATAAAACATGAGGAAATTAATAATTCTGTCTCCCCAGCAACATTTGAATAGTGGCCTAAGGCTACACAATGAATAATAACTAGGAAACAAAATATTGAATAGCCACCTATTTACTGAACACTCTAAATCATGAGTACTGAATGATGCAAGGCTCTCATGGACAGAACAGTACATGATCATCTAATTAAAAACTGTATCATACTGCCTATGCAAAAGAACACAATTTAAGATTCCACAGATTACATCATTCTAACCTATTCTAACTTTTGAGTACTTCACTTTGCAACTACAATAGTCCTTTACTGCAGTTTTTAGCATGTAAGTATCATTAAGCTTGAAATTGAAAGGCATTTTCACAATTTATCAAAATTTTTGATGTTGTTTCCATATACCTGGAAATAAATTTATATCCATCTATCCGGAACTATATTAGAAGTACGGTAAAAACTGGCACTAAGTGCTATATATAGTTGAATTACCTTGTGATTGTAAAGGTAAATAAGCTGAGGATCAATTTTCATGGATTAACTTGCAAATTTGGGAAGACATCCCACACAGAAAAAACTGTGAAAAATCATGGAATACTTGTCCATGTGATAAATAATATAAGCAATAGGGAGACACATGGTCTTATAGGTCTAATTTGAGGAAAAGTAAAAACAAAATAGAGTTTACTAAACTGACAGTTAACTAGGTCTTGAAAGACGAAATGTATCTACCAGAAAATAATTTGGAAAAACAAATTACTTGCTCTCTTGACCTTATACCAAATTGCTTCTGTTTCTCAGTTTATACAAGGTCCCTGTGCTCTAGTACATTGTGTACCTCTTTCCTGGTATATCTGGGGCATATTTTTTCTTCAAACCAACAGTACTCATATCTGAATAATAATTTCAACATTGCTGTTCTTCTTATTATTATCAGAGATTATTTAACTGTCAAAACGACTCCCCCTCATATTGTCTTTGGCACTTGCTTTGGCATAAATAGAAACAGTACAGTAGTAAAATAGGCTTTTATTTTCTTTTACATTTCAAGAAACCACTTTACCTCTGAGTAATTGATCCGTATTCAGAATAAAGTGTTGTATTTTTCTTAATGGAAAGCTGTTTAATAACTCAGAAAGAAGTTTCCATATTTTTTTCTGCCTTTTATGTAGCTGTTACCAAGTGCTGCTAAGGGGCACCATTCAAATGAAATTACACTAGACATGACGTTGTATGTTTATTGCGTCATTTAGTTTAAAAAATGTAAACGTGTGTCTGCTGTGTGGCACACTGTGGTCTTTTACATTTGACAAATGTTTGCAGCAGAAAAGAGTTACAACATTTATAAAATGTTTCAAAAAAATTCTGATATCAAAATTCAAATGCCTAATTCAGTGTACCTACCTTGCCTCTAACCTCTTTCCTCATTTTAAAGAGAAGTGAAATTAAAACTCAATAGCAAAACATGAGTTAATGTCAGTCTGTGAAATCAACAGGGTTGCTATTGTCTTTGACAATCTTCATCTTCCCCAAAACATTGCTGAGCAAAGGAAGCCCAAGCAGAATGAGCAGAAAGTACCAATTTCAAGCAGTTTCTTAATTCTGCTTGTTATATAAGTCTAATGGCTTTCATCACAATATTTCATCTGTAATTTCCAAGCTTTCTTGATACCCTTAAAATTTGTAGTTTACCTCTCCAATATAGCTCAAATTTAATAAAGAAAATATTGTATTAAAGGCAGAGAATTTTTTTTTATCAATTTGAATGATCTTAGTGGTTTTGAAAGAGCAAAAAAAAAATTCAAATAACTAAATTTAATAGCAAATGATACTCGGTATAAGTTCAAAATGTCTCTAAGAAGTTTAGGTATTTCATGTTATATCTGAAAGATATTTAACACAGACAGTAAAAATAACTCAGGCAGCAAAAGTCATGCTTGCAGCTGACTGCACTGCACAGTGTCTTCGAGCTGTTGTTCTTCCTGTTTCACATAATGGCTCAGCTTAGACAGCAAAAAGATGTGATTTTCCTCTAAAAGAAGATGAGCATTCAGATCCCTAAAGCTCAGGTTTCCTCTTTCTCTTGGGAATTCATTTGCCATTTACTTCTTATACAGAAAGTAGATTCTGCAACTTTTTCCTTTAATGCCTAATTAGAAGTTAGAGATACATGTTCAAAGTCAGGCCATTCTCAGTAAACATGAAGATTTATTCCAGGTATGATTTTCTTCTTTCTAGGAAATTAATTCCATTCTCCCATGACCATTTTTCCATTATTGCACAAAAGTTACTTTCACCTCCTATGGGAATCAGCTGGAGTTTTCCAATTACTTTAATGGCAGTGAACAAGGATGTATCTATCAGACAGCATTAACCAAGAGAAGATCTTTTGATTTCTCATGGCTATAATCTTATCAAATATTTTTTTTTTTTTAGGGGAAGTATGTTCATTCTTCAGGTTAAGGTTTTCTCATAACACTAAAGGTACCATTTTCAAAACAGAACATTTTTTACATTCTCAAAAATATCTCTGGGACACAAACAGCTGCAATAAACTCAGTATTTACAGACACTTTCAGATCTCAGCTGAGGTTTTTCTGCTAGGATTTAAATGTTAAAACATTGGCACTGAAGGTAAAAGTCTGTCCTTGCTGTGTCTGAGAATACTGTTTAACTAAATACTGACTAGATAAGATTGGCATTTTTGAGGTGGATATTTAGTGATTTCTTTTTTAATTTTTTCTCCTGCAGGATAAATATGACAGTGCCTCTCAAAGTTGTCACATGACCTGAATGAAAGCTGTATAAAAGGTGCAAAATAGTATCACTGGTACAGCTGTGGCAAAAATATCAATTACAGGAGAGGCAAAAACAGCAGTGGAATGAGTACTGTGTCACTTCACATCCTTGGCAGAGAGATGACTTTTAACACCCTGGGTAAGTTGTGTTATTGCACATGTCATCAAGAGTCATAATAATGTCTTATATTTAACTGACAAACCTCCAACTCCTTACCGTGCATTTAAGGAGGGTGAATACAACTACATCAGCGAGGAAAGGCTGTCATCTGACAAACTGACTTCCCTACCTGAAAAAGACAGATGAAATGTATCAAAATGACTATTTCCTCCAGATAGCTGATAGCTCTCTGAGACAGGTATAAAATGTGACTATATTATTCTGCAGCCTTCCTTCTTTTTATGTGTCCACCCCTCAGAGCAAGTGTCACCCGTCTTTCCCAGATGGTGCACCAACCTATATTTTAATCTCCTCAATGAGAATTTAAACACACCAAGTTAACATGAGCTTGCAGAGACTGACTCTGAGTCAAAATACTACTGATCTGATGATTCCCAAGTATTTTTTCTATGTGTGAGACAAGCTGTCCGGGATAACAATGATGTAGGTATTCAGGTTAATACTGTGTTTCAAAGATGTTTATCTCACCTGTCAGCCCCACCCCATCTTGAAAAAGAACAGAGGCAAAGAATGGTTTGTGTCAGTACATCTCCTGTGAGACATCTAATGATAAGGAAGGCCTTAATAGAACCCCTGGTTTCAGATAATGTTATTATTTGGCTTCTGACCTACGTCAATGTATTTTGTTCTAGTCAGGACATTGTAAGGTCTGTAAGTGCACCCTCAAATCTTTCAAGTCCCTGAGCTGTTGTCAGAGTCTCGAGGAAGGAAGCATTACCCCAGAGGAAGACACATTTAGAAAACAATAACTGGCTTTGAGATCAGATGGATGTATCTGAGGGAGCTGACCTTCTGCCACAGCAAGGCCCTTGTTTAGCCTTCCTGAAGGGTCATCATAAATGGTGACAGTCCTTAAGATTCAAAAAAGAAAAATATCACCTCCTTCTTCAGGAAGGGCAATTAAAAGGATTAGGGGAATTACAGAAGTAACTTCTGTCTTTGGGAAGATTAATCCCAGAAAAATCCTCCTGTAAATCCTTTTTGAGGTAATGAAGAACATGAAGGTGACTTGGAACAGCCAATATGGATTTACCTAGGCCAAACAAAATCTGAAGCTATGTAGTACCTTCATGTGATGAAATGACTGGCTCAGTGCAAAAGAAGAGCAGTGGATAATCTTTATTCTGTTTTAAACAAGGTATGGTCTTCCATTGTGTTCTTTTATCCAGACCTGTAAAATGTGGGCTGCAAAGTAGGTAGAAAACTGACTGGACCACAGGGCTCAAAGATTTATTATCCAGTTGGTGGCAAGCTAGTAATGACATCATATCAAGTAACACACTTGAAGTGCTCCATGTTTACCAAACAGTCAAGTTTCCATACAGTCTCTTTATATAGGTAGCTCAGGTAGTGAGGAGTTACGATGTTTTGTGCAGTGTATAATTTAAAAAAAATTTTCCAAAATAATCTGAAAGTTACCATGAATCATAAGAATTTTCACAACAATGGCCTTACAGCACACTTCTTGTTCACTCTATTCAGCTGCCATATACACATTCCATGAGAAATAAAAGCACAATAGTAAGCAGAGTAGTTTATAGTTGCATTAGCAAAGTGTGTTACTTGATATGGGTGGTATTATCATTGTTTCTAAATGAATTCATATGAATATTGTATAAAAAAATTCTCTTAGAGGTAAAAAGAAAGGCAAAACCTGGTCCAACTGAGTTTTTGAAGATAAAGTCAGATACCCAAAATGAGAAAGCCAGCTACTATGGTTCCAAGAAAGTGTACAGTTCTTCAACGTAAAAAAAAAAAAAAAAGAAGAAGAAGAAAAAAAAGATCATAAGGATTTTATAATATCAGCTGAAATAGGGCTGTTTTCAATTTTAGGAGATAATTTTAGGTTCAGTCTAACTTTAGACTGCAAACTGACAACAGGAGCCCACACTTGTAGTTTACATAGTGGGAGCTATGATATAGGTTGTAAAGCATAGGTATTTGCAAATCATCTTTGCACACAGTAATTTTTACTGCTTAGGACTGATAATTTTCATGATGCAATAATCATTGATTTGCTCTAGGCGGGCCACACCAGATTTGAAAACCACTGGGTTAGTAAATTGAAGAAAATTTCACATCTGTCTCATGCTCCATGGAAAATAACATTTGCCAGGGCTCACGACCTTACATTTTTTTCCAATGAACCAGGTGTAATTAAAACCTGAAAATTTAATTTTCTGTTTTTGTGGGTTTTTTTTGTTTTTTTTTTTTTTTTTTTTTTTTCCCAGCTAAAAGATTTAAAGTTGATCAGAATAATTTTTAGCAACTTTGGAAGAAAAGCAGAGCACTTTCACATCATCTTAAGTATTGCTTATGAGAGAAAATATTTTTAGTTCTGGAAATAAAATATACTCTTTTGATGGAAGAAGCCTATGTCTTTAAAGTCACAAACTGTCACTCATAGAGGGAAGAAATACTGGTTTCACATATTCAAAATCACTCACATAGATGTGCAAAGTGAGCCTTCTAGCAGACTGGCAGATTGCCTTTAAAGAGAAGAGAATGAAGGAGAGATGTGTTCTTTACATGTTTTGTTTAGCTTGTTTCTTGAAAAACTCCATAAATGACTATTAGAAGTCTAGTAAATGCATTTGAACTCCTATATTTTATTTAATTTCAAATTGACCTTTTATGTTTGTTTGTTTGTTTGTTTTTTCACGATAAGGTGTTTATGTTTCTCCTGTTCACACCACTTCCCTGCATTTCTGCAATCCGTTTGTGGAAAATACAGTGAAAATAGAATTGGACTGGACATCTTCATACCTGAATACAATGAGTGTGCACCACTTCAAGACAGACATCTGTAGTTGTACCACTGTAATATATTCTGGTGAAGATATTGCATCATGGGTATGAAATTGTGTTTACATTCATATAAGGAAATTAAAGTAAAATAATGCATTTTATTCCCATCTTCATATGTATAAAATACTAATTAAGGTGATAGCTTCTTGTCAAGAAATTTGCCTGGATTTGAAGACTCTCATTAATCTCTAGATTTATTGGAGCCATATTAAAGAACATGATATTCATCATTTGCAATATATCTCATTGTTATTGTTATATACTCCTCTCCCAATACCACGTATACGGAACATCTATTGACCTTAAACTTTAAATATCTTCTCATACTTGACAATTTTCTTCCAAGAGGTTCCATTACTTCTTTTTAGGTGAAAAAAGCAGCATAATACAATTCATATTTGAAAATTTTGTGTGGTGAAATGTAGTTGTCATTTTGTTATTTTAATTATCCTTCACTGCTGAAGGATTAGGAAAGAAAAAAATCTATTGCATGTTCTCTGTTAGTCTGATGTACAAGAATATGTTACTGATTCTGAATCTGATTCAACTCCCTTTAAACTGAGTATATAGACAACCACTCATTTCAAACAAGTTGAATTGACCCAGTATTTGCAATGGAAAACTGTGGATATAATCATTCCAAGCTAAAGTAAATAGACATCTTCACTGTTTAAATCTGATTTTTCCCCAAAAAATGTGAAGAACGATCCCTGTTGTCAATTTTGTATTAATTTAACAGGACAGGTATTAGATGTTAGAGTTACTAAAGCATATATAGAGAAACAAAGAAAAATAAAATAGTTAAATGAAATTAGCTATAAGTAGGGATGACATGATTTTAAGGCTCTTCTTACTGTTTCTCTCAGCATCAAGTCAATGTCTGTCAGAAAATGTCCAACAAGCTACACAAAAGTAGCTCATCAAAAGAATTTGGACCTTAGAAATATCAAACATTTTGTTAGATGTCAAAATTATTGAAATAAGCCCT
This sequence comes from Empidonax traillii, assembly GCF_003031625.1. Lineage (NCBI taxonomy): Eukaryota > Metazoa > Chordata > Aves > Passeriformes > Tyrannidae > Empidonax > Empidonax traillii. Next base: position 294,584 of record NW_020955836.1, read on the forward strand.
ACATGTATGATACAGCAGAATTATGGGCTATTTTTTTTCCTTTTTCATAAATTCTGATCTTTATTTTTCGATGGAATTTCTTTCAACGCTGTGTGGTTAATGGAGTTTTATTCATTAGAACAATTTAGTCCCCAAATACTCAGCCTGATTTACAAAGAAACACTTCAGAAAGAACTAATCTAACTAACATGGTTTCCTGATTTTTTAATCAGATTTCTTTCTCCCAGTTTTGTACAGGTCACTAATAAAATACTGAGTCTTAACTCTAGCCATGGAAATTATTCTGAAGAAAAAAATGCTGCAAATCCAGCCCATTTATATTTTGCTATTTAACTTTGTAAGTTGTAAAGAGTTACTAGATAATTTATTGTGGAGTGACTGAAACTAGAAGAGGCAATAAGCAGAATGAATTATTCATTTGAAAGTTTATGATAAAGCAGCTACAATTCAACTGCTCTTCTGTACTGAGTTGATACTGACTACAGACAATATATTATCAGTCCTGGATGCTGATATATGGAGATCAGTCATCTGAAAAATAATGTATCTATTGTGATCAATGGGAATGTCATGAATTATTGTAAACAGAGGATACACAATGCATAGTAGTGGTCCATTCAAGAGGCTAAATGTTTTGGCACTCAGCTGTACCTCACCATTAGAAGGCAGACTAGCTTAAAAGAAAATAGGTTAAACATTCCACTTTAACTGCCCCATCACTAAAGTAGTTTAAAGTGACCAAATATCTGTATCATACTGCCTAGATGAATTATAACAAAATATTGGAACCTTTAATTTTATTTTTTTTTTAGGGAGCACATGCCTACATTCAGGTGTATGTAAATAAATTAAAAATGCATATGAACATTGACAGTAATACATGGTAATACCTATTTTTCAGTTAACAGTTTAGTTCTCTGTGTCTGCTATACCTTAAAATAATTAAACACAGTATGATTGAGTAGCTAACAAAAAGCAGCAGCCTTCAAACAGCTTAACAGCCACATGAGTCCAGTAACACAGGGGATGACTGACCACATGCTCTTCCCTCCTGTGCCCTTGCACATTCTACAAATAATATCATGTAGCTGTTCACTCAAACAGTCTGTACAAACTAAAACATAATCAAAGTTTTGTAAATGTATGATTGTCTGTCTTGGGAATTTATAGAAATGCATTCTCTGCCAATATTAAACAGTGCAGTGTTCAGTTCCTCAAACCAAATCCACAGAACTTCTGAAATTAATCAGCCTGAAAGCCAAATGAGTCCCTTGGTTTGATTCTTTCCATGTTGAAAATCCTTGATTTGATTCATGTCAGATTTTCATTTAATGGTTTGAAGGAATAAAAGAGGGAGATGTGCCAGACAATGGCTATCATTCATTGCTCTGACAAATTTAATTCCTGGAATAAATGAATAGCTTTTACACTGAACCTTGAAGCACCTGGCTGTATTTTGACTTTGTATTGCCCTCCTGATGTTTAACAATGAAATCTTCCTGTCTTTCTTAGGAGGCTCACATTTTAAAATAAAAATAGGATGACCGATATTATACTGTACCCCTTGTTTATTTTTCTTTTCTTCTTTTGGTATCTTCTGTTAGTTCCATAAAGGCTGCTCTGGAAGTGTTTTATTTTGCATTTGTTAATCAAGCATTGGAATGCAGCACAAGTATCATAAACAAAAAATTAATTACTGAGTACATTTTATCTCCTTTCAGGAGTGTTTTTGTTATGTAAAACACTCAATTACATTTGCACTTTTTACAGAATGCTCAGCTGTTGTGTAGCAATTCTTTGGTTGTTTAGTGATATAATTTCCTAACAGCTAATAAAGGAACATTCAACAACTGAACCAGGCACTCAATTTAGATATGAGCATCCCAATTATTTGCACTTTTTTGGCAGGTAGGCAGCTGTGTAGGCTGTTTGTTGCCTTCTGGCTTTCATAATATTTGTTTAAAACCTTTGTTAGTCTCTCCCTTTTCTAGTAGTCCATTGTTTTTTTCTCTCCACTCACGCATGATGAGCTTCACTGACGAACAAAAAACCTGTTAAAATCCAGGTTTAAAAGAGAAAAAAAAATGTCCTTTTATTAGTCTGTCTCACATGTCTGTTCATTATCAATGACTGATTTCCATTCAGACACTATAGCTCTTCTAAATGTCATACCCATACGGGTGAATATCCATACTCTTGTAGCTCTTTTTGCAATTTCTCTTTTTTCTTGCTAATAAGGGGCCTAAGGTTCCTGACTCCATGTATTTGACAAATGTTACTGATTTTTTTTTATCCAAGCTCATCTTTGTCAATGTATATTTAAACCATGGACATCAAGTGTTTTATTATCTTGTCTTTTGACCACTTTCACCAGAAAGATACATTCCCTGTCAGTTGGATGGTGAAAGGAGAAATATGGACAACTGGATTTCTGATCGTCTTAGGTTTCAGTATTTATCACACAGATCATTGCTTAATATTAGCTTCCTTAATATTCTAGATGTGTTATAAACACTAAATGAGATGGGAAAGACTTGATTACTTTAAAGAACTGTCTACCGTATATAGTAGGTACAAAGAAAAAGACACAGATTCCTCACAGACAAAACAGATCTGCAGAAATCCTTGCATACACAAAGAGCCTAATTTTATATAAAAGACACAACAGTTCTTAAAGTCACTTATCACCCAAAATTTCAAGCAAGATCTGTATCGATTCTGCCTATACTTAGACACCTCACTGAGATTCTGAATATATAGCTTTCCTTGTGTAGTAGAGACAAAGAGGCAGTTCTAGAAATCTTCTACAACTAAAATTTTTTGTTTCACTGGGTTTCTTTTTTCATAACACCGCTTCACATCTGGGAATTAAATACTGACTATAGTGGTACACAGTAAGATACAGATTCAGGAGTCTTAGATGTATTTTTCCGCTCTTCTTCAAGTTCCTACTTGGTATCATATTGAGGAACTTCTTGTGGAATTCATTTTAACATGATGTCTAAACCACTAAAGATAATGTGAGCATTCTATATAATATATATATATATTTAGTCATCCTGAGATGAGAAAGCAATTTACACTATAAATAAGAATTAATCTATTTCACTGTGACAAAGCAATCACACCATGTTTTTTAACTAATGCATTCAAAAGAGAGGTGGAAGAAAACACTTTATTTCTGCTTTCTGTACATTCTCAACTCTTTTTTTTTTATGAAGTAAGCATAAATTAAATTAAAGGGAACCAAGTGCTAAAATAATCCAGTGTTAGAATTTAAACTATATGTGATTCTTAGCTTGGTTGCTGGCTGGGGTTAAACCACGACATATGGCAATCAGTAACAAGAAATCATAAAAAACTCTATCAAGTATTGCCACCTTCAAACGCTGCTGTATATACTTGGTTGATATGGATAATGTTTTCTGAACGTGGACTATAACCATACTTTAAAAAAATGCGTAAAGACTTGTGCAATATGAACTTTATTAGCACTTATGTTCTTTATAATATTAAAAACGAGAG